>NC_092284.1:12715546-12733175 GCF_036320965.1 Panulirus ornatus
TGAGGAAGGCTAAGGTTCGACTGGGACTGGGTGTTTAGTGGCAGCTCCTCTACTGGATCGAGTTGTGGTTGGCTATTGTAGGCTGGCCAGAGAGCGGCAGCTGCCTAATGGATCGCGGTGAGGTAGGTAGGGATAGCTGGCTTGGCGCCGGCAGCTTGTCCTACTGGATCGCGGTAGGTAGGCTTACGGTCGTCTGGCAATGGAGTGGCAGTGTTTTTACTGGATCGCGGTGTGGTAGGCAAGGAGTCGGCTGGCCATGGAGTGGCTGCTTGTCTACTGAATCGCGTGAGGTAGGCAGTGTCGGGCTGGCCCAGGGGAGCGGCAGCTGTGATGGATCGCATTGATGTAGGCAAGGGTCAGCTGGCCAGGGAGCGGCAGCTTTGTCTTATGGATTCGCGGTGAGGTATGCTAAGTCGACTGGCCTAGGGAAGTGGCAGCTTCGGTCTACTGGATCGCGTTGATGGTAGGTCATGGTCGGCTGGCCAGGGGAATAGTTGGCAGCTAGTCTACCTGGATCGCGTTGAGGTAGGCTAGGGTCGCTGGCCAGGGAGTGGCAGCTCGTCTACTGGATCGCGTTGAGGTAGGCTATGGTCGGCTGGCCAGAGAGCGGCAGCTTGTCTACTGGATCGCGGTTGAGGTAGGCTAGGGTCAGCTGGCTAGGGAGCGGCAGCTTGTCTACTGGATCTCGGTGAGGTAGGCTACGGTCGGCTGGCCATGGAGTGGCAGCTCGTCTACTGGATCGCGGTGTGGTAGGCAAGAGTCGGCTGGCCAAGGACTGGCAGCTTGTCTACTGCATCGCGTTGAGGTAGGCAAGTGTCGGCTGGCCAGGGAGCGGCAGCTTGTGTACTGGATTGCGTTGAGGTAGGGTACGGTCTGCTATCCAGGGAGTGGCAACTCGTCTACTGGATCGTGTTGAGGTAGGCAAGGGTCGGCTGGCCAGGGAGCGGCAGCTTGTCTACTGGATCGCGGTGTGGTAGGCAAGGGTCGGCTGGCCAGGGAGTGGCAGTTCGTCTAGTGGATCGCGTTGAGGTAGGCAAGTGTCGGCTGGCCAGGAGCGGCAGCTTGTCTACTGGATCGCGGTGAGGTAGGCTAGGGTCAGGCTGGCCAGGGAGCGGCAGCTTGTCTACTGGATCGCTGTGAGGTAGGCTTGGGTCGGCTGGCCAGGGAGTGGCAGCTTGTCTACTGGATCGCGGTGAGGTAGGCTAGGGTCGGCTGGCCAGGAAGCGGAAGCTTGTCTAGTGGATCGCTTTGAGGTAGGCAAGTATTGGTTGGCCAGGGAGCGGCAGCTTGTCTCCTGGATCACGGTGAGGTAGGCTAGGGTCGGCTGGCCAGGGAGTGGCAGCTCGTCTACTGGATCGCGTTGAGGTAGGCTAGGGTCGGCTGGCCAGGGTGTGGCAGCTCGTCTACTGGATCGAGTTGAGGTAGGCTATTGTCGGCTGGCCAGAGAGCGGCAGCTTGCCTACTGGATCGCGGTGAGGTAGGCTAGGGTCAGCTGGCTAGTGAGCGGCAGCTTGTCTACTGGATCGCGGTGAGGTAGGCTACGGTCGGCTGGCCATGGATGGCAGCTCGTCTACTGGATCGCGGTGTGGTAGGCAAGAGTCGGCTGGCCATGGAGTGGTAGCTTGCCTACTGGATCGCGTTGAGGTAGGCAAGTGTCGGCTGGCCAGGGAGCGGCAGCTTGTCTACTGGATCGCGGTGAGGTAGGCTAAGGTCGACTGGCCAGGGAGTGGCAGCTCGTCTACTGGATCGCATTGATGTAGGCAAGGGTCGGCTGGCTAGGGATCGGCAGCTTGTCTACTGGATCGCGGTGAGGTAGGCTACGGTCGGCTGGCCATGGAGTGCCAGCTCGTCTACTGGATCGCGGTGTGGTAGGCAAGAGTCGGCTGGCCATGGAGTGGCAGCTTGTCTACTGGATCGCGTTGAGGTAGGCTAGGGTCGGCTGGCCAGGGAGCGGCAGCTTGTCTACTGGATCGTGTTGAGGTAGGCTAGGGTCTGCTGGCCAGGGAGTGGCAGGTTATCTACTGGATCGAATTGATGTAGGCAAGGGTCAGCTGGCCAGGGAGCGGCAGCTTGGCCACTGGATCGCGGTGAGGTAGGCTAAGGTCGACCTGGCCAGGGAGTGGCCAGCTCGTCTATTGGATCGCGTTGAGGTAGGCTAGGGTCGGCTGGCCAGGGAGCGGCAGCTTGTCTCCTGGATCACGGTGAGGTAGGCTAGGGTCCGCTGGCCAGGGAGTGGCAGCTCGTCTACTGGATCACTGTTGAGGTAGGCTAGGGTCGGCTAGGCCAGGGTGTGTCAGCTTCGTCTACTGGATCGCGGTTGAGGTAGGCTATGTCGGCTGGCCAGAGAGCGGCAGCTTCGTCTACTGGATCGCGGTTGAGGTAGGCCTAGGGTCAGCTGGCTAGGGAGCGGCAGCTTGTCTACTGGATCGTCGGTGAGGTAGGCTACGGTCGGCTGGCCATGGAGCGGCAGCTCGTCTACTGGATCGCGGTGTGGTAGGCAAGAGTCGGCTGGCCATGGAGTGGCAGCTTGTCTACTGGATCGCGTTGAGGTAGGCAAGTGTCGGCTGGCCAGAGAGCGGCAGCTTGCCTACTGGATCGCGGTGAGGTAGGCTAGGGTCAGCTGGCTAGGGAGCGGCAGCTTGTCTACTGGATCGCGGTGAGGTAGGCTACGGTCGGCTGGCCATGGAGTGGCAGCTCGTCTACTGGATCGCGGTGTGGTAGGCAAGAGTCGGCTGGCCATGGAGTGGCAGCTTGTCTACTGGATCGCATTGAGGTAGGCAAGTGTCGGCTGGCCAGGGAGCGGCAGCTTGTCTACTGGATCGCGGTGAGGTAGGCTAAGGTCGACTGGCCAGGGAGTGGCAGCTCGTCTACTGGATCGAGTTGAGGTAGGCTATTGTAGGCTGGCCAGAGAGCGGCAGCTTGCCTACTGGATCGCGGTGAGGTAGGCTAGGGTCAGCTGGCTAGGGAGCGGCAGCTTGTCTACTGGATCTCGGTGAGGTAGGCTACGGTCGGCTGGCCATGGAGTGGCAGCTCGTCTACTGGATCGCGTTGAGGTAGGCTAGGTTCGGCTGGCCATGGAGTGGCAGCTCGTCTACTGGATCGGCGTTGAGGTAGGCAAGTGTCGGCTGGCCAGGGAGCGGCAGCTTGTCTACTGGATCGCTGTGAGGTAGGCTAGGGTCGGCTGGCCAGGGAGTCGGCAGCTTGTCTACTGGATCGCGGTGAGGTAGCAAGAGTCGGCTGGCATGGAGTGGCAGCTCGTCTACTGGATCGCGGTGAGGTAGCAAGGGTCGGCTGGCCAGGAGTGGCAGCTTGTCTACTGGATCGCGGTGAGGTAGGCAAGAGTCGGCTGGCCAGGGAGTGGGCAGCTTGTCTACTGGATCGTGTTGAGGTAGGCAAGTGTCGGCTGGCCAGGGAGCGGCAGCTTGTGTACTGGATCGTGTTGAGGTAGGCAAGGGTCGGCTGGCCAGGGAGTGGCAGGTTATCTAGTGGATCGCATTTATGTAGGCAAGTGTCGGCTGGCCAGGGAGCGGCAGCTTGTCTACTGGATCGCGGTGAGGTAGGCTAGGGTCGGCTGGCCAGGGAGCGGCAGCTTGTCTACTGGATCGCTGTGAGGTAGGCTTGGGTCGGCTGGCCAGGGAGTGGCAGCTTGTCTACTGGATCGCGGTGAGGTAGGCTAGGGTCGGCTGGTCAGGAAGCGGAAGCTTGTCTAGTGGATCGCTTTGAGGTAGACAAGGATTGGTTGGCCAGGGAGAGGCAGCTTGTCTCCTGTATCACGGTGAGGTAGGCTAGGGTCGGCTGGCCAGGGAGTGGCAGCTCGTCTACTGGATCGCGTGAGGTAGGCTAGGGTCGGCTGGCCAGGGTGTGGCAGCTCGTCTACTGGATCGAATTGAGGTAGGCTATTGTCGGCTGGCCAGAGAGCGGCAGCTTGCCTACTGGATCGCTGTGAGGTATGCTAGGGTCAGCTGGCTAGGGAGCGGCAGCTTGTCTACTGGATCTCGGTGAGGTAGGCTACGGTCGGCTGGCCATGAGTGGCAGCTTGTCTACTGGATCGCGGTTGAGGTAGGCTAGGGTCGGCTGGCCAGGGATGTGGCAGCTTGTCTACTGGATCGGTGAGGTAGGCTATGTCGGCTGGCCAGAGAGCGGCAGCTTGTCTACTGGATCGCGGTGGGTAGGCAGAGTCGGCTGGCAGGGAGTGGCAGCTTGTCTACTGGATCGCGTTGAGGTAGGCTAAGTCGGCTGGCCAGGGAGTGGCAGCTGTTACTGGATCGCGGTGGGTAGGCAGGTCGGCTGGCAGGAGTGGCAGCTGTCTACTGGATCGCGTTGAGGTAGGCAAGGGTCGGCTGGCCAGGGAGCGGCAGCTTGTTACTGGATCGCGGTTGAGGTAGGCTAGGGTCGGCTGGCCAGGGAGTGGCAGCTTGTCTATGGATCGTGTGAGGTAGGCAGGTCGGCTGGCCAGGGAGTGGCAGGCTTGTCTACTGGATCGCGTGAGGTAGGCTAAGGTCGGCGGGCCCAGGGAGCGGCAGCTCGTCTACTGGATCGCTGTGAGGTAGGCTAGGGTCGGCTGGCCAGGGAGTGGCAGCTTGTCTACTGGATCGCGGTGAGGTAGGATAGGGTCGGCTGACCCGTGTGTAGCAGCTCGTCTACTGGATCGAGTTGAGGTAGGGCAAGGGGTCTGGTGCCAGGTGAGCGGCAGCTTGTCTACTGGATCGCGGTGTGGAGGCTAAGAGTCGGCTGGCCATGGAGTGGAAAGCTTGTCTACTGATCGCGTTGATGGTAAGCAAGAGTCGGCTGGCCAGGTAGCGGCAGCTTGTGTACTGGATTGTGTTGAGGTAGGCTAGGGTCGGCTGGCCAGGGAGCTGCGGCTTGTCTGCTGGATCGCGTTGAGGTAGGCAAAGTGTCGGCTGGCCAGGGAGCGGCAGCTTGTGTACGATTGTGTTGAGGTAGGCTAGGGTCGGCTGGCCAGGGAGTGGCAGGTTTCTACTGGATCGCATTGAGGTAGGCAAGGGTCGGCTGGCAGGGAGTGGCAGCTTGTCTACTGATCGGCTTTGAGGTAGGATAGGGTCGGCTGGACCCGTGTGAATGGCAGCTCGTCTACTGGATCTGTGTGAGTAGGCAAGGGCTGGTAGCCAGGGTTAGGTGTCAGCTTCTCTACTGGATCGCGTGAGGTAGTCTAGGGTCGGCTGGCCAGTGAGCTGGCAGCCTCGTGTACTGGATGCGTGAGGTAGCATGGGTCGGCTGGCCAATGTGAGCGGAGCTTGTCTGTGGATCGCTGGTGAAGGTATGCTAGTGGTCGGCTGGCCAGGGAGCTGGCAGGCTTTTTACTAGGATTGTTTATGTAGGCCTAGGGTCGGCTGGCCTAGGGTAGCGGCTGGTTAGTCTACTGGATCGCTGTTGAGTAGCTAGGGTCGGCTGGCCGGGAGTGGCAGCTTGTATACTGGATCGCTTGAGGTAGGCTAGTGTCGGCTGGCCATGTAGTGGCAGCTCGTCTACTGGATCACTGTGAGGTAGGCAAGGGTCGGCTAGCCAGGGAGTGTCAGCTTCTCTACTGGATCGCTGTGAGGTAGGCAAGGGTCGGCTAGCCAGGGAGTGTCAGCTTCTCTACTGGATCGCGGTGAGGTAGTCTAGGGTCGGCTGGACAGGGAGTGGCAGCTCGTCTACTGATCGCGTTGAGGTAGCCATGGTCGGCTGGCTAGTGAGCGCGCCGCTTTGCCTATGGATCGTGGTGAGGTTGGCTAGGGTCGGCTGGCCATGGAGCGGCAGCTTCTCTACTGGATCGCAGGTGAGGTAGGATAGGTCGGCTGACCCGGTTGTAGCAGCTCGTCTACTGGATCGAGTTGAGGTAGCTAGGGTCGGGTAGCCATGAGCGGACAGCTTGTCTACTGGATCGCGGTGAGATAGGCTAGGGTCGGCTGTCCAGGGAACGGCAGGTTATCTACTGGATCGCGGTGAGGTAGGCTAGGGTTGGCTGGCCAGGGAGCTGGCAGCTCGTCTACTGGATCGCGTTGAGGTAGGCAAGTGTCGGCTGGCCAGGAGCGGCAGCTTGACTACTGGATCGCGTTCAGGTAGGCAAGGGTCGGCTGGTCAGGGAGCGGCAGCTTGTCTACTGGATCTTGGTGAGGTAGGCTAGGGTCGACTGGCCAGGGAGCGGCAGCTTGTCTACTGGATCATGTTGAGGCAGGCTACGGTCAGCCGGCCAGGGAGTGGCAGCTCGTCTACTGGGTCGCGTTGAGGTAGGCAAGGGTAGGCTGGCCAGGGAGCGGCAGCTTGTCTACTGGATCGCGGTGAGGTAGGCTAGGGTCGGCTGGCCAGGGAGCGGCAGCTTGTCTACTGGATATCGGTGAGGTAGGCTAGGGTCGGCTGGCCAGGGAGCGGCAGCTTGTCTACTGGATCGCGGTGAGGTAGCCTACGGGGAATCGGAGAGATGAGAGGTTGGTGCTCAGCGGTGACGTGATCACACTTCTTGATAATGTTTTCTCCATACGGGGCATCGCACATGAATTTGCCCTGTCCTCAAACACTGTGGAGTGGAATAGAAGATGGGTGGAGAGCGGTAATATTAACGACTTAATGTAAGTTATAGTGTGTGTGAAAAGGAGTGGGACATGGCAGCAATGATGAAGGATGCATAGAGAATGAGATATCTGCATCAGAGTTTATTAACAGAGTTTATTAATTCGTCACAAGAGGCAGCCAAATGAAGGTCAAAGTATTATACTGCTATACATTTGAATAACAAGTCATACTGAGGACGTTGCATGACCTGGACGAGGTAAGTAAGTTTTTGTTGAAATCATAAGACATGTTTGACGCCATCGGTGAATCACTGAACGAAACCCAGGACGCAAGTGGGTGGAGCTGTTGCCGTATGGTTCATCGTCAGATCCTTATTATGCTTTACTTCTCGTGAAATTTATAGACGATACGAGTGAATAGTTATGTTATCTATACATTACGTAGAAGCTGTACATTTTTACATATGAGCATAAAGAATATACTTTGATTACGTGATTACATATCGAGATATTTTTTCATATACGTCTATTTAAAAGAAATTCTAAATGAGCTTTGTATGATCATTTTGATTAAGAAATAGATAATTTTATCTAATATTGAGCGTATATTATCAGAAAAGACGTCAACATGTTTGGTTGGTAGGGTGAAGTACATGGAGACACCGTGAGCGGGTGGGAGGGTGGGAGCCGCCGGCCTCAGACCTGAGTGTCAACACGCCTCTGGATTCCAACCCAAGTTTTCATCTCGACTTTTTTTACACGTTGTATTTATATATGTTGGTGACGTCACCTGATGTTCTAACGTCACTGTTCCATGATTAGGTCGGCCTGATGACGTCGATTTCAAAATGGTTTTGACGTCAGCACAGAAATGTTAGGAAGATTTGATCATATATTTCTTACAGTTCACTCATTGTTAATGTTTCCTCCCGTGCTGCGTTACATAGGCTGAGTTTATCATCATCTTTTAGACCAGTGGATTTCACTCACGTGTACGTATTTCATATATTTCGTGGTATAAGGTTTATATTAAGTCTATAGTATCCTATAACGTGTTATAAGATGGGATCTTATATGATGATAATTCTTCTTTGTTAACAATGCTGCCACTATTCATGACCCCTTGATATGCCTTACCATATAGTAACCTGTTGCCTCTTATTGAACCTACAGTATGTCTTCAACTGTACCTGTAGGTTATGTTTCGCTGTAACTAATGGTCATCTTCTGCTGTACCTAACCTTCGTATTCTGCTGTACCTACAGGTCGTCTTCTACTGTACCTGCAGGTCGTCGTCTTCTATACCTACAGGTCTTCTTCTGCTGTACCTACAGGTCGTCTGCTTCTGTACCTCCAGGTTGTCTGCTGCTGT
Organism: Panulirus ornatus; assembly: GCF_036320965.1. Taxonomy (NCBI): domain Eukaryota; kingdom Metazoa; phylum Arthropoda; class Malacostraca; order Decapoda; family Palinuridae; genus Panulirus; species Panulirus ornatus. Next base: position 12,723,431 of record NC_092284.1, read on the forward strand.
ACCTCCAGGTTGTGTTCTGCTGTACCTCCAGGATGTCTTCTGTTCCACCTCCAGGTTGTCCTCTGATGTACCTTCAGATTGTCTTCTGCTGTACCTTCAAGCTGTTTGCTTCACCTCCAGGTTTGTGTCTGCTGCACCTTCAGGATGTCTTCTGCTGTACTTCTAGGTTGTCTTCTGCTGCACTACCAGGCTGTCCTCTGCCGTACCTCTAGGTTCTCCTCTGCTGCACCTTCAGGTCCTTTGCTGAACCTCCAGTCTGTCTCCTGCACTTCCAGGTTGTCTTCTTTTGAACCTCCAAGTTGTCCTCTGCTGTACATTCAAGTTGCTTTCTGCTGTACCTCCACTTAGTCTGCTCCACCTCCAGCTTGTCTTCTGGTGTACCTTCAGGTTGTCTTCTGCTGTACCTTCAAGCTGTTTGCTTCACCTCCAGGTTTTTCTTCTGCCGTACCTCCAGGTTGTCTTTTACTGTACCTCGAGGCTGTCTTCTGCTGCACCTCCAGATTGTCTTCTGCTGTACTTCTAGGTTATCCTCCGCTCCACCTTCAGGTTGTCTTCAGCAACACTTAAGGTTTTCTTCTCCTGTACCTTCAGATTGTCTTCTGATGCACCTCCAGGTTGTCCTCTGCTTCACCTTCAGGTTGTCTTCTGCTCCATCTTCAGATTGTCTTCAGCTGTACCTCCAGGTTATCCTCTGCTCCACCTTCAGGGTATCTTCTGCTGCACTTACAAGTTGTATACTGCTGTACCTCTAGGTTGTCTTCTGCTGTACCTTCAAGCTGTTTGCTTCACCTCCAGGTTTGTGTCTGCTGCACCTCCAGGATGTCTTCTGCTGTACTTCTAGGTTGTCTGCTGCTGTACCTCAAGGTTGTCTGCTGCTGCACCTTCAAGTCTTTTCCTGTACCTCCAGATTGTCTGCTACACCTTCAGGTTGTCTTCTGCTCCATCTTCAGGTTGTCTTTTCTGAATCTTCAGGTTGTTTTCTGCTGTACCTCGGGGTTCTCTTCTGCTCTACATTCAAGCTGTTTGATTAACCTTCAGGTTGTCTTCTGCTCTACATTCAAGCTGTTTGCTTCACCACTAGGTTTTTTCTGCAGCTCCTCCACGTTGTCTTCTGCTGCACCTACAGGTTGTCTTCTGCTGTACTTCCAGGTTGTCTACTGCTATACCTCCAGGTTGTCATCTGCTGTACCTCTAGGTTGTCTTCTCCCGCATCTCCAGGCTGTCTTCTGCTGTACCACCGGGTTGACTTCTTCTGTACTTCCAGGTTGTCCTCTGCTGTACCTCCAGGTTCTCTTCTGCTGCACTTTCAGGTCTTTTGCTGAACCTCCAGTCTGTCTCCTGAACTTCCAGGTTGTCTTATGTTGAACCTCCAAGTTGTCCTTTATTGTACATTAAAGCTGTTTTCTGCTGCACCTCCAGGTTGTCTTCTGCTGTACCTTCAAGTTGTCATCTGCTGCACCTTCAGGTTGTCTTCTGGTGCATCTTCAGGTTGCCTTCTGCTGCACCTTCACATTGTCTTCTGCTGTACTTCCAGGTTTTCTTCTCCTTTACCTCCACGTTGTCTTCTGATGCACCTCCAGGTTATCCTCTGCTCCACATTCAAGTTATCTTCTGCTGCACTTACAGGTTGTATACTGCTGTACCACTGGGTTGTCTGGTGCTCTATCTTCAAGCTGTTTGCTTCACCTCCAGGTTTGTTTCTGCTGCACCTCCAGGCTGTCTTCTTCTGTACTTCCAGGGTGTCCTCTGCTGCACCTTCAGGTCTTTAACTTATCCTCCAGTCTGTCTCCTGCACTTCCAGGTTGTCTTCTGTTGAACCTCCAAGTAGTACTTTGCTATACATTCAAGTTGTTTTCTGCTGTACTTCCAGTTAGTGTGCTCCACCTCCAGCTTGTCTTCTGCTGTACCTTCAGGTTGTCTTCTTCTCTACCTCTAGGTTGACATCTACTCCACCTCCAGGTTGTCTTGTGCTCCATCTTCAGGTTGTCTTCTGCTGTACTTCCAGATTGTCTGCTGCTGTACCTCCAGGTTGTCCTCTGCTCCACCTTCAGGTTGTCTTCTGCTACACTTACAGGTTTATACTGCTGTACCTCCAGCTTTTCTTCTCTTGTACCTCCAGATTGTCTTCTGATACACCTCCAGGTTGTCTTCTGCTGTAACACCAGGTTTTCATCTGCTCCACACTCAGGTTATCTTCTGCTGCACTTACAGGTTGTCTTCTGCTGTACCTCCAGTTCTCTTCTGCTGTACCTCCAGGTTGTGCTCTGCTGCTCCTCCAGGTTGTCTTTTACTGTACCTCAAGGCTGTCTTCTGCTGTACCTTCACGCTGTTTGATTCACCTTCAAGTTGTCGTCTGCTGTACCTTCAAGCTGTTTGATTCACCTTCTGGTTTTTTTTCAGCTGCACCTCCAGGTTTTCTTCTGCTGCACCTACACGTTGTCTGCTGCTGTACCTCCATGTTGTCATCTGCTGTACTTCTAGGTTGTCTACTGCTGCATCTCCAGGTTGTCTTCTGCTGCATCTCCAGGTTGTCTTCTGATGTACTTCCAGGCTATCCTATGCTGTACCTCCAGGTTCTCCTCTGCTGCACCTTCAGGTTTTTTGCAGAAAACTCCAGTCTGCCTCCTGCACTTCCAGGTTGTCTTCTTTTGAACCTCCAAGTTGTCCTCTGCTGTACATTCATGTTATTTTCAGCTGTCCCTACAGGCTAATTTTTCCTATACCTCCAGGTTGTCTTGTGCTCCATCTTTAGGTTGTCTTCTGCTGTACCACCAGGTTTTCTTCTGTACCTCCAGGTTTTCTTCTCCTGTACCTCCAGGTTGTCTTCTGATGCACCTCCAAGTTTTCTTCTGCTGTAACTCCAGGTTATCCTCTGCTTCACATTCATGTTATCTTCTGCTGCACTTACAGGTTGTATACTTCTGTACCTCCAGGTTATACTTTGCTGTAACACCATGTTGTGCCCTGCTGTTCCTCCAGGTTGTCTTCTACTGTACCTCCAGGTTGTTTTCTGCTGCATCTACAGGTTTTCTTCTGTACTTCCATGTTGTCTGCTTCTGTACCTCAAGGTTGTTTTCTGCTGCATCTACAGGATTTCTTCTCCTGTACTTCCATGTTGTCTGCTGTTGTACCTCCATGTTGTTTTCTGCTGTACTTCCAGGTTATTTTCTGCTATATTTTTGGTTGTGCTCTGCTGTTCCTCCAGGTTGTCTTTTACTCTACCTCAAGGTTATCTTCTGCTGTACCTTCAAGCTGTTTGATTCACCTTCTGGTTCTCCTCTGGTGTACCTCTAGGTTGTCTTCTGCTGTACCTCCAGGTTATCTTCTGCGGTACCTTCAAGCTGTTTGCTTCACATCCAGGTTTTTTTTTCTGCTGCATTTCCAAGTTGTATTCTGCTTCACCTCCAGGTTGTCTTCTGATGCATATACAGGTTGCCTTCTGCTGTACCTCCAGGCTGTCTTCTGCTGTACCTCCAGGTTGTCTTCTGCTGTACCTCCAGGTTGTCTTCTGCTGTACCTCCAAGTTGTCTTCTGCTGTACCTCCAGGTTGTCTTCTGCTGTACCTCCAGGTTGTCTTCTGCTGTACCACCAACTTGTCCTCTGCTGTACCTCCAGGTTGTCATCTGCTGTACCTCTAGGTTGTCTTCTCCTGCATTTCCAGGCTGTCTTCTGCTGTACCACCGGGTTGACTTCTTCTGTACTTCCAGGTTGTCCTCTGCTGTCCCTCCAGGTTCTCTTCTGCTGCACTCTCAGGTCTTTTCCTGAACCTCCAGTCTGTCTCCTGCACTTCCAGGTTGTCTTATGTTGAACCTCCAAGTTGTCCTTTGTTGTACATTAAAGTTGTTTTCTGTTGTACCTGCAGTTTGTCTGCTGCACCTCCAGGTTGTCTTCTCCTAAACCTTCAGGTTGTCTTCTGCTGTATTCCAGATTGTCTGCTGCTGTACCTCCAAGTTGTCCTCTGCTCCACCTTCAGGTTGTCTTCTGCTACACTTACAGGTTTTATACTGCTGTACCTCCAGCTTTCTTCTGTACCTCCAGGTTGTCTTCTGATACAGTTCCAGGCTGTCTTCTGGTGTAATTCCAGGTTTTCTTCTGCTCCACACTCAGGTTATCATTTGCTCCACTTACAGGTTGTATGCTGCTGTACCTCCAGGTTATCTTCAGCTGGGCATCCAGGTTGTGCTCTGCTGTACCTCCATGTTGTCTTCCGCTGTACCTCGGGGTTATCTTATGCTGTACCTCCAGGTTGTGCTCTGCTGTTCCTCCAGGTTGTCTTTTACTGTACCTCATGGATGTCTTCTGCTGTACCTCCAGATTGTCTTCTGCTGTACCTCTAGGTTATCTTCTGCTGTACCTTCAAACTATTTGCTTCACATCCAGTTTTTTTCCTGCTGCACCTCCAGGTTGTCAACTGCTTCACCTACAGGTTGTCTTCTGCTGTACTTCCACCTTGTCTGCTGCTGTATCTCCTGGTTGTCTTCTGCTCCATCTTCAGGTTGTCTTCTTGTGAATCTCCAGGTTGTCTTCTGCTGTACCTCGAGGTTGTCGTCCGCTGTACCTTCAAGCTATTTCCTTCACCTCCAGGTTTTTTTCTGCTGCACCTCCAGATTGTCTTCTGCTACACCTACTGGTTGTCTTCTGCTGCACCTACTGGTTGTCTTCTGCTACAATTACTGGTTGTTTTCTGCTGTACTTCCAGGTTTTCTGCTGCTGTTCCTCCAGGTTGTCTTCTGCTGCACCTTCGAGCTGTTTGATTCACTTTCAGGTTGTCTTCTGCTGTACCTTCAAGCTGTTTGCCTTACCTTCAGTTTTTTTTTTGCTTCACCTCCAGGTCGTCTTCTGCTGCACCTACAGGTTGTCTTCTGCTGTGCCTCCAAGTTGTCTTCTGTTGTACCTCCAGGATGTCTTCTGCTATACCTTCAGGTCATTTTCTGCTATATCTCCAGGTTGTCTGCTACTGTACCTCCAGGTTGTCTTCTGCTGTACCTTCAATCTCATTCCTTCACCTCTAGGTTTATCTGCTGTACCTCCAGGTTGTCTTCTGCTGCACCTTCAGGTTGTCTTCTGCTCCATCTACAGGTTGTCTTCTGCTCCATCTTCAGGTTGTCTTCTGCTACACTCACAGGTTTCTATTCTGCTGTACTCCCAGGTTTAATTCCCCTGCACCTCCAGATTGCCTTCTGATGCACCTCCAGGTTGTCTTCGTCTGTAACTCCATGTTGTCCTCTCCTCCACCTTCAGGTTATCTTCTGCTGCACTTACAGGTTGTATAGTGCTGTAACTTCAAGTTGTCTGCTGATGTACCTCCAGGTTGTCTGATACTGTACCTCCTGGTTGTGCTCTGCTGTACCTCCATGCTGTCTTCTATTGTACCTCCACGCTATCTTCTGCTGCACCTCCACGTTGTCTTCTGCTGCACCTACAGGTTGTCTTCTGCTGTACTTCCAGGTAGTCTGCTGCTATACCTCCAGGTTGTCATCTGCTGTACCTCTAGGTTGTCTTCTCCTGCATCTCCAGGCTGTCTTCTGCTGTACCACCGGGTTGACTTCTTCTCTACTTCCAGGTTGTCCTCTGCTGTACCTCCAGTTTGTCTTCTGCTGTACTACCAGGTTGTCCTCTGCTGTACCTCCAGGTTCTCTTCTGCTGTACTTTCAGGTCTTTTCATGAACCTCCAGCCTGTCTCCTGCACTTCTAGGTTGTCTTATGTTGAACCTCCAAGTTGTCCTTTGTTGTAAATTAAAGTTGTTTTCTGTTGTACCTGCAGTTTGTCTGCTGCTCCTCCAGTTTGTACCTCCAGGTTGTCTTCTGTTGTACCTCCAGGTTGTCTTCTTTTGAACCTCTAAGTTGTACTTTGCTATACATTCAGGTTGTTTTCTACTGTACCTCCAGTTAGTCTGCTCCACCTCCAGCTTGTCTTCTGCTGTACCTTCAGGTTGTCCACTTCTCTACCTCTAGGTTGACATCTACTCCACCTCCAGGTTGTCTTGTGCTCCATATTCAGGTTGTCTTCTGCTGTACTTCCAGATTGTCTGGTGCTGTACCTCCAGGTTGTCCTCTGCTCCACCTTCAGGTTGTCGTCTGCTACACTTACAGTTTTTATACTGCTGTACCTTCAGCTTTTCTTCTGTACCTCCAGGTTGTCTTCTGATACACCTCCAGGTTGTCTACTGCTGTAACTCCAGGTTTTCCTCTGCTCCACACTCAGGTTATCTTCTGCTCCACCTACAGGTTGTATGCTGCTGTACCTCCAGGTTATCTACAGCTGGGCATCCAGGTTGTGCTCTGCTGTTCCTCCATGTTGTGTTCTGCTGTACCTCCAGTTATCTTCTGCTGTACCTCCAGGTTGTGCTCTACTGTTCCTCCAGGTTGTCTTTTACTGTACCTCATGGCTGTCTTCTGCTGTACCTTCAAACTATTTGCTTCACCTCCAGGTTTTTTCCTGCTACACCTCCAGGTTGTCTTCTGCTGCACCTACACGTTGTCTGCTGCTGTACCTCCAGGTTGTCATCTGCTGTACTTCTAGGTTGTCTTCTGCTGCATCTCCAGGTTGTGTTCTGATGTACCTCCAAGTTGTCCTCTGCTGTACCTCCAGGTTCTCTTCTGCTGCACCTTCAGGTCTTTTGCTGAAAACTCCAGTCTGTCTCCTGCACTTCCAGGTTGTCTTCTTTTGAACCTCCAAGTTGTCCTCTGCTGTACATTCAAGTTGTTTTCTGCTGTACCTCCAGTTTGTCTGCTGCTCCTCCAGTTTGTCTTCTGCTGTACTTCCAGCTTTTCTTCTCCTGTACCTCCAGGTTATCTACTGATGCACCTCCAGGCTGTCTTCTGCTGTAAGTCCAGGTTATCCTCTGCTCCACATTCAGGTTATCTTCTGCTGCGCTTACAGATTGTATACTGCTGTCCCTCGAGGTTACCTTCTGCTGTAAATCTGGGTTGTGCTCTGCTTCACCTCAAGATTGTCTTCTTCTGTACCTCCATGTTGTCCTCTGCTGTAACTTCAAATTGTTTGCTTCACCTCCAGGTTGTCTTCTGCTGTACTTCCAAGGTGTTTGCTGCTGTACCTCCAGGTTGTCTTCTGTTGTACCTCTAGGTTGTCTTCTTCTGTACCTCCAGGTTGCCTTTTGCTGTACCTCCAGGTTGTCCTCTACTCCACCTTCGGGTTGTCTTCTGCTCCACTTACAGGTTTTATTCTGCTGTACCTCAAGGTTTTATTCTACTGTACCTCCAGGTTGTCTTCTTCTGTACCTCCACGTTGCCTTCTGCTGTACCTCCAGGCTGTCTTCTACTTCACCTTTGGGTTGGCTTCTGCTACACTTAGTCTTTATTCTGCTGTACCTTCAGGTTTCCTTCTCCTGTACCTCCAGGTTGTCTTCTGATACTCCTCCAGGTTGTCTTCTCCTGTAACTCCAGGTTATCCTCGGCTCCAATTCATGTTATCTTATTCTGCACTTACTGGTTGTATACTGTTGTACCTCCAGGTTATACTCTGCTTTACCTCCATGTTGTGCTCTGCTGTTCCTCCAAGTTGTCTTCTGCTGTACCTCCAGGTTTTCTTCTGCTGCACCTACATTTTGTCTTCTGCTGTAATTCCAGGTTGTCTGCTGCTGTACCTCCAGGTTGTCTTCTGCTGCAGCTACAGGTTTTCTTTTGCTGCACTTCCAGGTTGTCTGCTGCTGTACTTCCATGTTGTCTGCTGCTGTACCTCCATGTTGTTTTCTGCTGTACCTCCAGGTTATTTTCTGCTATATTCCAGGTTCTGCTCTGCTGTTCCTCCAGGTTGTCTTTTACTCTACCTCAAGATTATCTTCTGCTATACCCCGAGGTTGTCTTCTGCTGTACCTTGAAACTGTTTGCTTCACCTCCAGGTTTTTTTTCTGCTGCATTTCCAGGTTGTCTTCTGCTTCACTTCCAGGTTGTCTTCTGCTGCACATACAGGTTGCCTTCTGCTGTACTTCCAGGCTGTCTGCTGCTGTACCTCGAGATTGTCTCCTGCTGTACCTCTAGACTGTCTTCTACTGAATCTCCAGGCTGTCCTCTGCTGTACCTCCAGGTTGTCTTCAGCTGTACTTCCAGGTTGTCCTCTACCGTACCTCCAGGTTCTCTTCTGTTGCACCTTCAGGTATTTTGCTGAGCCTCCAGTCTGTCTCCTGCACTTCAAGGTTGTCTTCTGTTGAACCTCCAAGTTGTCCTCTGCTGTACATTCAAGTTGTTTTTGCTGTACCTCCAGTTTGTCTGCTGCTCCTCCAGGTTGTCTTCTGATGTACATCCAGTTTGTCTGCTGCTCCTCCAGGTTGTCTTCTGATGTACCTCCAGGTTGTCTTCTGCTGTACCTTCAGGTTGTCTTCTGCTGTACCTTCAGGTTGTCTTCTGCTCCATCTTCAGGTTGTCTTCTGCTGCACCTTCGGGTAGTCTTCTGCTGCACCTCCAGGTTTTCTTCTGCTGTACTTCCAGATTATCTTCTCCTGTACCTCCAGGTTGTCTTCTGATGCACATCCAGGTTGTCTTCGGCTGTAACTCCAGGTTATCCTCTGCTCCACATTCAGGTTATCTTCTGCTGCACTTACAGGTTGTATACTGCTGTACCACTAGGTTGTCTTCTGCTGTACCTTCAAGCTGTTTTCTTCACCTACAAGTTTGCTTTTGTTGCACCTCTAGGTTCTCCTCTGCTGCACCTTCAGGTCTTTTGCTGAACCTCCAGTCTGTCTCCAGCACTTCCAGGTTGTCTTCTTTTTGAACCTCCAAGTTGTCCTCTGCTGTACCATCAGTTTTATTTTCTGCTATACCTCCAGGTTTTCTCCTGCTGCATCTTCAGGTTGTCTTCTGCTGCACCTCCTGGTTGTCTTCTGCTGGACCTGCATGTTGTACTCTGCTCCACCTTCAGGTTGTCTTCTGTTACACGTACAGGTATTATTCTGCTGTACCTCCAGGTTTTCTAATGTATCTTCATGTTGTCTTCTGATGTAACTTCAGGTTGTCTTCGTCTGTAGCTCCAGGTTATCCTCTGCTCCACATTCAGGTTATCTTCTGCTGCACTTACAGGTTTTATGCTGCTGTACCTCCTGGTTATCTTCTGCTGTACCTCCAGGTTGTGCTCTGCTGCTCCTCCAAGTTGTCTTCTGCTGTACCTTCAGGTTGTCTTTTACTGTATCTCAAGGCTGTCTTCTGCTGTACCTTCAAGCTGTTTGATTCACCTTCATGTTGTCTTCTGCTGTGCCTCTAGGTTGTCTTCTGCTGTACCTTCAAACTATTTGCTTCACCTTCAGGTATTTTCCTGCTGCACCTCCAGGTTGTCTTCTGCTGCGCCTACACGTTGTCTGCTGCTGTACCTCCAGGTTGTCATCTGCTGTACTTCTAGGTTGTCTTCTGCTGCATCTCCAGGTTGTGTTCTGATGTACCTCCAAAGTGTCTCCTGCTGTACTTCCAGGTTGTCTTCTGCTGTACCTCCAGGTTGTGCTCTGCTGTTCCTCCAAGTTGTCTTCTGCTGTACCTCGAAGTTGTCGTCTGCTGTACCTTCAAGTTATTTCCTTCACCCCAAAGTTTTTTTCCGCTGTACCTCCAGGTTGTCTTCTGCTACAACTACTGGTTGTCTTCTGCTGTACCTTCAAGCTGTTTGCTTCACCTACAGGTTTTTTTTCTACTGTACCTCCCGGTTGTCTTCTGCTGTACCTTCAAGTCATTTTCTGCTTTACCTCCAGGTTGTCTGCTACTGTACCTCCAGGTTGTCTTCTGCTGTACCTCAAGGTTGTCT
>NC_092284.1:12733275-12776066 GCF_036320965.1 Panulirus ornatus
GCTCGTCTACTGGATCGCGTTGAGGTAGGCTAGGGTCGGCTGGCCAGGGTGTGGCAGCTCGTCTACTGGATCGAGTTGAGGTAGGCTATTGTCGGCTGGCCAGAGAGCGGCAGCTTGCCTACTGGATCGCGGTGAGGTAGGCTAGGGTCAGCTGGCTAGGGAGCGGCAGCTTGTCTACTGGATCTCGGTGAGGTAGGCTACGGTCGGCTGGCCATGGAGTGGCAGCTCGTCTACTGGATCGCGGTGTGGTAGGCAAGAGTCGGCTGGCCATGGAGTGGCAGCTTGTCTACTGGATCGCGTTGAGGTAGGCAAGTGTCGGCTGGCCAGGGAGCGGCAGCTTGTGTACTGGATTGCGTTGAGGTAGGCTAGGGTCTGCTGGCCAGGGAGTGGCAGCTAGTCTACTGGATCGTGTTGAGGTAGGCAAGGGTCGGCTGGCCAGGGAGCGGCAGCTTGTCTACTGGATCGCGGTATGGTAGGCAAGGGTCGGCTGGCCAGGGAGTGGCAGCTTCGTCTACTGGATCGCGGTTGGTAGGCAAGAGTCGGCTGGCCATGGAGTGGCAGTCTTGTCTACTGGGATCGCGTTGAGGTAGGCAAGTGTCGGCTGGCCAGGAGCGGGCAGCTTGTTTACTGGATTGTGTTGAGGTAGGCTAGAGGTCGGCTGGACAGGCGTAGCGGCAGCTTGTCTACTTGGTTCGTGTTGAGGTAGGCTAGGTCTGCATGGCCCGGGTGTGGGAGGTTATCTATGGATTCGCATGATGTTAGGCAAGGGTCAGCTGGCCAGGGAGCGGCTTAGCTTGTGTTACTGGATTGTGTTGAGGTAGGCTAGGGTCGGCTGGCCAGGTAGCGGCAGCTTGTCTACTGGATCGCGTTGAGGTAGGCAAGTGTCGGCTGGCCATGGAGTGCAGCTCGTCTACTGGATCGCGGTTGTGGTAGGCAAGAGTCGGCTGGCCATGGAGTGGCAGCTTGTCTACTGGATCGCGTTGAGGTAGGCAAGTGTCGGCTGGCCAGGGAGCGGCAGCTTGTCTCCTGGATCACGGTGAGGTAGGCTAGGGTCGGCTGGCCAGGGAGTGGCAGCTCGTCTACTGGATCGCGTTGAGGTAGGCTAGGGTCGGCTGGCCAGGGTGTGGCAGCTCGTCTACTGGATCGAGTTGAGGTAGGCTATTGTCGGCTGGCCAGAGAGCGGCAGCTTGCCTACTGGATCGCGGTGAGGTAGGCTAGGGTCAACTGGCTAGGGAGCGGCAGCTTGTCTACTGGATCGCGGTGAGGTAGGCTACGGTCGGCTGGCCATGGAGTGCCAGCTCGTCTAATGGATCGCGGTGTGGTAGGCAAGAGTCGGCTGGCCATGGAGTGGCAGCTTGTCTACTGGATCGCGTTGAGGTAGGCAAGTGTCGGCTGGCCAGGGAGCGGCAGCTTGTCTACTGGATCGCGGTGAGGTAGGCTAAGGTCGACTGGCCAGGGAGTGGCAGCTCGTCTACTGGATCGAGTTGAGGTAGGCTATTGTAGGCTGGCCAGAGAGCGGCAGCTTGCCTACTGGATCGCGGTGAGGTAGGCTAGGGTCAGCTGGCTAGGGAGCGGCAGCTTGTCTACTGGATCGCGGTGAGGTAGGCTACGGTCGGCTGGCCATGGAGTGCCAGCTCGTCTACTGGATCGCGGTGTGGTAGGCAAGAGTCGGCTGGCCATGGAGTGGTAGCTTGTCTACTGGATCGCGTTGAGGTAGGCAAGTGTTGGCTGGCCAGGGAGCGGCAGCTTGTGTACTGGATTGTGTTGAGGTAGGCTAGGGTCGGATCGCCAGGGAGCTGCAGCTTGTCTACTGGATCGTGTTGAGGTAGGCTAGGGTCGGCTGGCCAGGGAGTGGCAGGTTATCTACTGGATCGCATTGATGTAGGCAAGGGTCAGCTGGCCAGGGAGCGGCAGCTTGTCTACTGGATCGCGGTGAGGTAGGCTAAGGTCGACTGGCCAGGGAGTGGCAGCTCGTCTACTGGATCGAGTTGAGGTAGGCTATTGTAGGCTGGCCAGAGAGCGGCAGCTTGACCACTGGATCGCGGTGAGGTAGGCTAGGGTCAGCTGGCTAGGGAGCGGCAGCTTGTCTACTGGATCTCGGTTGGAGGTAGGCAAGGGTCGGCTGGCCATTGAGTGGCAGGTATCTATTGGATCGCATTTATGTAGGTCAAGGGGTCGGCTTTGCTTTTGGGAGCGGCTGCTTGTCTACTGGATCGCGGTGGAGGTAGGCTACGGTCGGCTGGCCATGGAGTGGCCTGCGCGTCTACTTGGATCTCGGTGTGGTAGGCAAGAGAGGTCGGCTGGCCATGGGAGTGGCAGCTTGTCCACCTGGATCGGCGGTTGAGGTAGGGCAAGTGGGTCGGCTGGCCAGGGAGCGTCGGCAGCTTTGTGTTACCTGGATTGTGTTGATGTAGGCTAGGGGTCGCTGGCCATGAGCGGCAGTTGTCTACTGGATCGTGTTGAGGTAGGCAAGGTCGCTGCCAGGGAGTGGCAGGGTATCTACTGGATCGCATTGATGTAGGCAAGGGTCAGCTGGCCAGGGAGCGGCAGCATGTCGACTGGATTCGCGGTGAGGTAGGCTAAGGTCGACTGGCCAGGGAGTGGCAGCTCGTCTATTGGATCGCGTTGAGGTAGGCTTGGGTCGGCTGGCCAGGGAGCGGCAGCTTGTCTCCTGGATCACGGTGGGGTAGGCTAGGGTCGGCTGGCCAGGGAGTGGCAGCTCGTCTACTGGATCGCGTTGAGGTAGGCTAGGGTCGGCTGGCCAGGGTGTGGCAGCTCGTCTACTGGATCGAGTTGAGGTAGGCTATTGTCGGCTGGCCAGAGAGCGGCAGCTTGCCTACTGGATCGCGGTGAGGTAGGCTAGGGTCAGCTGGCTAGGGAGCGGCAGCTTGTCTACTGGATCTCGGTGAGGTAGGCTACGGTCGGCTGGCCATGGAGTGGCAGCTCGTCTACTGGATCGCGGTGTGGTAGGCAAGAGTCGGCTGGCCATGGAGTGGCAGCTTGTCTACTGGATCGCGTTGAGGTAGGCAAGTGTCGGCTGGCCAGGGAGCGGCAGCTTGTGTACTGGATTGCGTGAGGTAGGCTAGGGTCAGCTGGCTAGGGAGCGGCAGCTTGTCTACTGGATCTCGGTGAGGTAGGCTACGGTCGGCTGGCCATGGAGTGGCAGCTCGTCTACTGGATCGCGGTGTGGTAGGCAAGAGTCGGCTGGCCATGGAGTGGCAGCTTGTCTACTGGATCGCGTTGAGGTAGGCAAGTGTCGGCTGGCCAGGGAGCGGCAGCTTGTGTACTGGATTGCGTTGAGGTAGGGTAGGGTCTGCTATCCAGGGAGTGGCAACTCGTCTACTGGATCGGGTTGAGGTAGGCAAGGGTCGGCTGGCCAGGGAGCGGCAGCTTGTTTACTGGATCGCGGTGTGGTAGGCAAGGGTCCCCTGGCCAGGGAGTGGCAGTTCGTCTAGTGGATCGCGTTGAGGTAGGCAAGTGTCGGCTGGCCAGGGAGCGGCAGCTTGTCTACTGGATCGCGGTGAGGTAGGCTAGGGTCGGCTGGCCAGGGAGCGGCAGCTTGTCTACTGGATCGCTGTGAGGTAGGCTTGGGTCGGCTGGCCAGGGAGTGGCAGCTTGTCTCCTGGATCACGGTGAGGTAGGCTAGGGTCGGCTGGCCAGGGAGTGGCAGCTCGTCTACTGGATCGCGTTGAGGTAGGCTAGGGTCGGCTGGCCAGGGTGTGGCAGCTCGTCTACTGGATCGAGTTGAGGTAGGCTATTGTCGGCTGGCCAGAGAGCGGCAGCTTGCCTACTGGATCGCTGTGAGGTAGGCTAGGGTCAGCTGGCTAGGGAGCGGCAGCTTGTCTACTGGATCTCGGTGAGGTAGGCTACGGTCGGCTGGCCATGGAGTGGCAGCTCGTCTACTGGATCGCGTTGAGGTAGGCTAGGGTCGGCTGGCCAGGGTGTGGCAGCTCGTCTACTGGATCGAGTTGAGGTAGGCTATTGTCGGCTGGCCAGAGAGCGGCAGCTTGCCTACTGGATCGCGGTGAGGTAGGCTAGAGTCAGCTGGCTAGGGAGCGGCAGCTTGTCTACTGGATCTCGGTGAGGTAGGCTACGGTCGGCTGGCCATGGAGTGGCAGCTCGTCTACTGGATCGCGGTGTGGTAGGCAAGAGTCGGCTGGCAATGGAGTGGCAGCTTGTCTACTGGATCGCGTTGAGGTAGGCAAGTGTCGGCTGGCCAGGGAGCGGCAGCTTGTGTACTGGATTGTGTTGAGGTAGGCTAGGGTCGGCTGGCCAGGGAGTGGCAGCTTGTCTACTGGATCGTGTTGAGGTAGGCTAGGGTCGGCTGGCCAGGGAGTGGCAGGTTATCTACTGGATCGCATTTATGTAGGCAAGGGTCGGCTGGCTAGGGAGCGGCAGCTTGTCTACTGGATCGCGGTGAGGTAGGCTACGGTCGGCTGGCCATGGAGTGGCAGGTTATCTACTGGATCGCACTGAGGTAGGCAAGGGTCGGCTGGCCAGGGAGTGGCAGCTTGTCTACTGGATCGCTTTGAGGTAGGCTAGGGTCGGCTGGCCAGGGAGTGGCAGCTCGTCTACTGGATCACTGTGAGGTAGGCAAGGGTCGGCTAGCCAGGGAGTGTCAGCTTCTCTACTGGATCGCGGTGAGGTAGGATAGTGTCGGCTGACCCGTGTGTAGCAGCTCGTCTACTGGATCGAGTTGAGGTAGGCATGGGTCTGGTAGCCAGTGAGCGGCAGCTTGTCTACTCGATCGCGGTGTGGCAGGCAAGAGTCGGCTGTCCATGGAGTGGCAGCTTGTCTACTGGATCGCGTTGAGGTAGGCAAGTGTCGGCTGGCCAGGGAGCGGCAGCTTGTGTACTGGATTGTGTTGAGGTAGGCTAGGGTCGGCTGGCCAGGGAGCGGCGGCTTGTCTGCTGGATCGCGTTGAGGTAGGCAAGTGTCGGCTGGCCAGGGAGCGGCAGCTTGTGTACTAGATTGTGTTGAGGTAGGCTAGGGTCGGCTGGCCAGGGAGTGGCAGGTTATCTACTGGATCGCATTGAGGTAGGCAAGGGTCGGCTGGCCAGGGAGTGGCAGCTTGTCTACTGGATCGCTTTGAGGTAGGCTAGGGTCGGCTGGCCAGGGAATGGCAGCTCGTCTACTGGATCACTGTGAGATAGGCAAGGGTCGGCTAGCCAGGGAGTGTCAGCTTCTCTACTGGATCGCGGGAGGTAGTCTAGGATCGGCTGGACAGGGAGTGGCAGCTCGTCTACTGGATCGCGTTGAGGTAGCCATGGGTCGGCTGGCCAGTGAGCGGCAACTTGTCTACTGGATCGTGGTGAGGTAGGCTAGGGTCGGCTGGCCAGGGAGTGGCAGGTTATCTACTGGATCGCATTTATGTAGGCAAGGGTCGGCTGGCTAGGGAGCGGCAGCTTGTCTACTGGATCGTGTTGAGGTAGGCTAGGGTCGGCTGGCCAGGGAGTGGCAGGTTATCTACTGGATCGCACTGAGGTAGGCAAGGGTCGGCTGGCCAGGGAGTGGCAGCTTGTCTACTGGATCGCTTTGAGGTAGGCTAGGGTCGGCTGGCCAGGGAGTGGCAGCTCGTCTACTGGATCACTGTGAGGTAGGCAAGGGTCGGCTAGCCAGAGAGTGTCAGCTTCTCTACTGGATCGCGGTGAGGTAGGATAGGGTCGGCTGACCCGTGTGTAGCAGCTCGTCTACTGGATCGAGTTGAGGTAGGCAAGGGTCTGGTAGCCAGTGAGCGGCAGCTTGTCTACTGGATCGCGGTGTGGCAGGCAAGAGTCGGCTTGCCATGGAGTGGCAGCTTGTCTACTGGATCGCGTTGAGGTAGGCAAGTGTCGGCTGGCCAGGGAGCGGCAGCTTGTGTACTGGATTGTGTTGAGGTAGGCTAGGGTCGGCTGGCCAGGGAGCGGCGGCTTGTCTGGTGGATCGCGTTGAGGTAGGCAAGTGTCGGCTGGCCAGGGAGCGGCAGCTTGTGTACTAGATTGTGTTGAGATAGGCTAGGGTCGGCTGGCCAGGGAGTGGCAGGTTATCTACTGGATCGCATTGAGGTAGGCAAGGGTCGGCCGGCCGGGGAGTGGCAGCTTGTTTACTGGATCGCTTTGAGGTAGGCTAGGGTCGGCTGGCCAGGGAGTGGCAGCTCGTCTACTGGATCACTGTGAGGTAGGCAAGGGTCGGCTAGCCAGGGAGTGTCAGCTTCTCTACTGGATCGCGGTGAGGTAGTCTAGGGTCGGCTGGACAGTGAGTGGCAGCTCGTCTACTGGATCGCGTTGAGGTAGCCATGGGTCGGCTGGCTAGTGAGCGGCAACTTGTCTACTGGATCGTGGTGAGGTAGGCTAGGGTCGGCTGGCCATGGAGCGGCAGCTTCTCTACTGGATCGCGGTGTGGTAGGCAAGAGTCGGCTGGCCATGGAGTGGCAGCTTGTCTACTGGATCGCGTTGAGGTAGGCAAGTGTCGGCTGGCCAGGGAGCGGCAGCTTGTGTACTGGATTGCGTTGAGGTAGGGTAGGGTCTGCTATCCAGGGAGTGGCAACTCGTCTACTGGATCGGGTTGAGGTAGGCAAGGGTCGGCTGGCCAGGGAGCGGCAGCTTGTCTACTGGATCGCGGTGTGGTAGGCAAGGGTCCCCTGGCCAGGGAGTGGCAGTTCGTCTAGTGGATCGCGTTGAGGTAGGCAAGTGTCGGCTGGCCAGGGAGCGGCAGCTTGTCTACTGGATCGCGGTGAGGTAGGCTAGGGTCGGCTGGCCAGGGAGCGGCAGCTTGTCTACTGGATCGCTGTGAGGTAGGCTTGGGTCGGCTGGCCAGGGAGTGGCAGCTTGTCTACTGGATCGCGGTGAGGTAGGCTAGGGTCGGCTGGCCAGGAAGCGGAAGCTTGTCTAGTGGATCGCTTTGAGGTAGGCAAGGATTGGTTGGCCAGGGAGCGGCAGCTTGTCTCCTGGATCACGGTGAGGTAGGCTAGGGTCGGCTGGCCAGGGAGTGGCAGCTCGTCTACTGGATCGCGTTGAGGTAGGCTAGGGTCGGCTGGCCAGGGTGTGGCAGCTCGTCTACTGGATCGAGTTGAGGTAGGCTATTGTCGGCTGGCCAGAGAGCGGCAGCTTGCCTACTGGATCGCTGTGAGGTAGGCTAGGGTCAGCTGGCTAGGGAGCGGCAGCTTGTCTACTGGATCTCGGTGAGGTAGGCTACGGTCGGCTGGCCATGGAGTGACAGCTCGTCTACTGGATCGCGTTGAGGTAGGCTAGGGTCGGCTGGCCAGGGTGTGGCAGCTCGTCTACTGGATCGAGTTGAGGTAGGCTATTGTCGGCTGGCCAGAGAGCGGCAGCTTGCCTACTGGATCGCGGTGAGGTAGGCTAGAGTCAGCTGGCTAGGGAGCGGCAGCTTGTCTACTGGATCTCGGTGAGGTAGGCTACGGTCGGCTGGCCATGGAGTGGCAGCTCGTCTACTGGATCGCGGTGTGGTAGGCAAGAGTCGGCTGGCAATGGAGTGGCAGCTTGTCTACTGGATCGCGTTGAGGTAGGCAAGTGTCGGCTGGCCAGGGAGCGGCAGCTTGTGTACTGGATTGTGTTGAGGTAGGCTAAGGTCGGCTGGCCAGGGAGTGGCAGCTTGTCTACTGGATCGTGTTGAGGTAGGCTAGGGTCGGCTGGCCAGGGAGTGGCAGGTTATCTACTGGATCGCATTTATGTAGGCAGGGTCGGCTGGCTAGGAGCGGCAGCTTGTCTACTGGATCGCGGTGAGGTAGGCTACGGTCGGCTGGCCATGGAGTGGCAGGTTATCTACTGGATCGCACTGAGGTAGGCAAGGGTTCGGCTGGCCAGGGAGTGGCAGCTTGTCTACTGGATCGTTTGAGGTAGGCTAGGGTCGGCTGGCCAGGGAGTGGCAGCTGTCTACTGGATCACTGTGAGGTAGGCAAGGGTCGGCTAGCCAGGGAGTCTCAGCTTCCTCTACTGGATCGCGGTGAGGTAGGATAGTGTCGGCTGACAGTGGTGTAGCAGCTCGTCTACTGGATCGCGTTGAGGTAGGCATGGGTCTGGCTAGCCAGTGAGCGGCAGCTTGTCTACTCGATCGCGGTTGTGGCAGGCAAGAGTCGGCTGTCCATGGAGTGGCAGCTTGTCTACTGGATCGCGTTGAGGTAGGCAAGGGTCGGCTGGCCAGGGAGCGGCAGCTTTGTACTGGACTCGTGTTGAGGTAGTCTAGGGTCGGCTTGCCATGGAGTGGCAGCTTGTCTACTGGATCGCGTTGAGGTAGGCAAGTGTCGGCTGGCCAGGGAGCGGCAGCTTGTGTACTGGATTGTGTTGAGGTAGGCTAGGGTCGGCTGGCCAGGGAGCGGCGGCTTGTCTGGTGGATCGCGTTGAGGTAGGCAAGTGTCGGCTGGCCAGGGAGCGGCAGCTTGTGTACTAGATTGTGTTGAGGTAGGCTAGGGTCGGCTGGCCAGGGAGTGGCAGGTTATCTACTGGATCGCATTGAGGTAGGCAAGGGTCGGCTGGCCGGGGAGTGGCATCTTGTTTACTGGATCGCTTTGAGGTAGGCTAGGGTCGGCTGGCCAGGGAGTGGCAGCTCGTCTACTGGATCACTGTGAGGTAGGCAAGGGTCGGCTAGCCAGGGAGTGTCAGCTTCTCTACTGGATCGCGGTGAGGTAGTCTAGGGTCGGCTGGACAGGGAGTGGCAGCTCGTCTACTGGATCGCGTTGAGGTAGCCATGGGTCGGCTGGCTAGTGAGCGGCAACTTGTCTACTGGATCGTGGTGAGGTAGGCTAGGGTCGGCTGGCCATGGAGCGGCAGCTTCTCTACTGGATCGCGGTGAGGTAGGATAGGGTCGGCTGACCCGGGTGTAGCAGCTCGTCTACTGGATCGAGTTGAGGTAGGCTAGGGTCGGGTAGCCAGTGAGCGGCAGCTTGTCTACTGGATCGCGGTGAGGTAGGCTAGGGTCGGCTGTCCAGGGAACGGCAGGTTATCTACTGGATCGCGGTGAGGTAGGCTGGGGTTGGCTGGCAAGGGAGTGGCAGCTCGTCTACTGGATCGCGTTGAGGTAGGCAAGGGTCGGCTGGCCAGGGAGCGGCAGCTTGTCTACTGGATCGCTTTCAGGTAGGCAAGGGTCGGCTGGTCAGGGAGCGGCAGCTTGTCTACTGGATCGCTTTAAGGTAGGCAAGGATCGGTTGGCCAGGTAGCGGCAGCTTGTGTACTGGGTCGCGGTGAAGTAGGCTATGGTCGGCTGGCCATGGAGTGGCAGCACGTCTACTGGATCGCTTTGAGGTAGGCAAGTGTCGGCTGGCCAGGGAGCGGAAGCTTTTCTACTGGATCACGTTGAGGTATGCAAGGGTCGGCTGGCCAGGGAGCGGCAGCTTGTCTACTGGATCGCGGTGTGGTAGGCTAGGGTCGGCTGGCCAGGGAGCGGCAGCTCGTCTATTGGATCGCGTTGAGGTAGGCAAGTGTCGGTTAGCCAGGGAGTGGCAGCTTGACTACTGGATGCGTTGAGGTAGGCAAGGGTAGGCTGGCCAGAGAGCGGCAGCTTGTCTAATGGATCGCGGTGAGGTAGGCTAGGGTCGGCTGGCCAGGGAGCGGCAGCTTGGCTACTGGATCTTGGTGAGGTAGGCTAGGGTCGACTGGCCAGGGAGCGGCAGCTTGTCTACTGGATCATGTTGAGGCAGGCTACGGTCGGCCGGCCAGGGAGTGGCAGCTCGTCTACTGGGTCGCGTTGAGGTAGGCAAGGGTAGGCTGGCCAGGGAGCGGCAGCTTGTCTACTGGATCGCGGTGAGGTAGGCTAGGGTCGGCTGGCCAGGGAGCGGCAGCTTGTCTACTGGATCTCGGTGAGGTAGGCTAGGGTCGGCTGGCCAGGGAGCGGCAGCTTGTCTACTGGATATCGGTGAGGTAGGCTAGGGTCGACTGGCCAGGGAGCGGCAGCTTGTCTACTGGATCGCGGTGAGGTAGCCTACGGGGAATCGGAGAGATGAGAGGTTGGTGCTCAGCGGTGACGTGATCACACTTCTTGATAATGTTTTCTCCATACGGGGCATCGCACATGAATTTGCCCTGTCCTCAAACACTGTGGAGTGGAATAGAAGATGGGTGGAGAGCG
The DNA here is from genome assembly GCF_036320965.1 of Panulirus ornatus. Taxonomy (NCBI): domain Eukaryota; kingdom Metazoa; phylum Arthropoda; class Malacostraca; order Decapoda; family Palinuridae; genus Panulirus; species Panulirus ornatus. The sequence continues at coordinate 12,743,335 of NC_092284.1, forward strand.
GTAATATTAACGACTTAATGTAAGTTATAGTGTGTGTGAAAAGGAGTGGGACATGGCAGCAATGATGAAGGATGCATAGAGAATGAGATATCTGCATCAGAGTTTATTAACAGAGTTTATTAATTCGTCACAAGAGGCAGCCAAATGAAGGTCAAAGTATTATACTGCTATACATTTGAATAACAAGTCATACTGAGGACGTTGCATGACCTGGACGAGGTAAGTAAGTTTTTGTTGAAATCATAAGACATGTTTGACGCCATCGGTGAATCACTGAACGAAACCCAGGACGCAAGTGGGTGGAGCTGTTGCCGTATGGTTCATCGTCAGATCCTTATTATGCTTTACTTCTCGTGAAATTTATAGACGATACGAGTGAATAGTTATGTTATCTATACATTACGTAGAAGCTGTACATTTTTACATATGAGCATAAAGAATATACTTTGATTACGTGATTACATATCGAGATATTTTTTCATATACGTCTATTTAAAAGAAATTCTAAATGAGCTTTGTATGATCATTTTGATTAAGAAATAGATAATTTTATCTAATATTGAGCGTATATTATCAGAAAAGACGTCAACATGTTTGGTTGGTAGGGTGAAGTACATGGAGACACCGTGAGCGGGTGGGAGGGTGGGAGCCGCCGGCCTCAGACCTGAGTGTCAACACGCCTCTGGATTCCAACCCAAGTTTTCATCTCGACTTTTTTTACACGTTGTATTTATATATGTTGGTGACGTCACCTGATGTTCTAACGTCACTGTTCCATGATTAGGTCGGCCTGATGACGTCGATTTCAAAATGGTTTTGACGTCAGCACAGAAATGTTAGGAAGATTTGATCATATATTTCTTACAGTTCACTCATTGTTAATGTTTCCTCCTGTGCTGCGTTACATAGGCTGAGTTTATCATCATCTTTTAGACCAGTGGATTTCACTCACGTGTACGTATTTCATATATTTCGTGGTATAAGGTTTATATTAAGTCTATAGTATCCTATAACGTGTTATAAGATGGGATCTTATATGATGATAATTCTTCTTTGTTAACAATACTGCCACTATTCATGACCCCTTGATATGCCTTACCATATAGTAACCTGTTGCCTCTTATTGAACCTACAGTATGTCTTCAACTGTACCTGTAGGTTATGTTTCGCTGTAACTAATGGTCATCTTCTGCTGTACCTAACCTTCGTATTCTGCTGTACCTACAGGTCGTCTTCTACTGTACCTGCAGGTCGTCGTCTTCTATACCTACAGGTCTTCTTCTGCTGTACCTACAGGTCGTCTGCTTCTGTACCTCCAGGTTGTCTGCTGCTGTACCTCCAGGTTGTGTTCTGCTGTACCTCCAGGATGTCTTCTGTTCCACCTCCAGGTTGTCCTCTGATGTACCTTCAGATTGTCTTCTGCTGTACCTTCAAGCTGTTTGCTTCACCTCCAGGTTTGTGTCTGCTGCACCTTCAGGATGTCTTCTGCTGTACTTCTAGGTTGTCTTCTGCTGCACTACCAGGCTGTCCTCTGCCGTACCTCTAGGTTCTCCTCTGCTGCACCTTCAGGTCCTTTGCTGAACCTCCAGTCTGTCTCCTGCACTTCCAGGTTGTCTTCTTTTGAACCTCCAAGTTGTCCTCTGCTGTACATTCAAGTTGCTTTCTGCTGTACCTCCAGTTAGTCTGCTCCACCTCCAGCTTGTCTTCTGATGTACCTTCAGGTTGTCTTCTGCTGTACCTTCAAGCTGTTTGCTTCACCTCCAGGTTTTTCTTCTGCCGTACCTCCAGGTTGTCTTTTACTGTACCTCGAGGCTGTCTTCTGCTGCACCTCCAGATTGTCTTCTGCTGTACTTCTAGGTTATCCTCCGCTCCACCTTCAGGTTGTCTTCAGCAACACTTAAGGTTTTCTTCTCCTGTACCTTCAGATTGTCTTCTGATGCACCTCCAGGTTGTCCTCTGCTTCACCTTCAGGTTGTCTTCTGCTCCATCTTCAGATTGTCTTCAGCTGTACCTCCAGGTTATCCTCTGCTCCACCTTCAGGGTATCTTCTGCTGCACTTACAAGTTGTATACTGCTGTACCTCTAGGTTGTCTTCTGCTGTACCTTCAAGCTGTTTGCTTCACCTCCAGGTTTGTGTCTGCTGCACCTCCAGGATGTCTTCTGCTGTACTTCTAGGTTGTCTGCTGCTGTACCTCAAGGTTGTCTGCTGCTGCACCTTCAAGTCTTTTCCTGTACCTCCAGATTGTCTGCTACACCTTCAGGTTGTCTTCTGCTCCATCTTCAGGTTGTCTTTTCTGAATCTTCAGGTTGTTTTCTGCTGTACCTCGGGGTTCTCTTCTGCTGTACCTTCAAGCTGTTTGATTCACCTTCAGGTTGTCTTCTGCTCTACATTCAAGCTGTTTGCTTCACCACTAGGTTTTTTCTGCAGCACCTCCACGTTGTCTTCTGCTGCACCTACAGGTTGTCTTCTGCTGTACTTCCAGGTTGTCTACTGCTATACCTCCAGGTTGTCATCTGCTGTACCTCTAGGTTGTCTTCTCCCGCATCTCCAGGCTGTCTTCTGCTGTACCACCGGGTTGACTTCTTCTGTACTTCCAGGTTGTCCTCTGCTGTACCTCCAGGTTCTCTTCTGCTGCACTTTCAGGTCTTTTGCTGAACCTCCAGTCTGTCTCCTGCACTTCCAGGTTGTCTTATGTTGAACCTCCAAGTTGTCCTTTGTTGTACATTAAAGTTGTTTTCTGCTGCACCTCAAGGTTGTCTTCTGCTGTACCTTCAAGTTGTCATCTGCTGCACCTTCAGGTTGTCTTCTGGTGCATCTTCAGGTTGCCTTCTGCTGCACCTTCACATTGTCTTCTGCTGTACTTCCAGGTTTTCTTCTCCTTTACCTCCAGGTTGTCTTCTGATGCACCTCCAGGTTGTCTTCGGCTGTAACTCCAGGTTATCCTCTGCTCCACATTCAAGTTATCTTCTGCTGCACTTACAGGTTGTATACTGCTGTACCACTGGGTTGTCTGGTGCTCTATCTTCAAGCTGTTTGCTTCACCTCCAGGTTTGTTTCTGCTGCACCTCCAGGCTGTCTTCTTCTGTACTTCCAGGGTGTCCTCTGCTGCACCTTCAGGTCTTTAACTTATCCTCCAGTCTGTCTCCTGCACTTCCAGGTTGTCTTCTGTTGAACCTCCAAGTTGTACTTTGCTATACATTCAAGTTGTTTTCTGCTGTACTTCCAGTTAGTCTGCTCCACCTCCAGCTTGTCTTCTGCTGTACCTTCAGGTTGTCTTCTTCTCTACCTCTAGGTTGACATCTACTCCACCTCCAGGTTGTCTTGTGCTCCATCTTCAGGTTGTCTTCTGCTGTACTTCCAGATTGTCTGCTGCTGTACCTCCAGGTTGTCCTCTGCTCCACCTTCAGGTTGTCTTCTGCTACACTTACAGGTTTATACTGCTGTACCTCCAGCTTTTCTTCTCTTGTACCTCCAGATTGTCTTCTGATACACCTCCAGGTTGTCTTCTGCTGTAACACCAGGTTTTCATCTGCTCCACACTCAGGTTATCTTCTGCTGCACTTACAGGTTGTATGCTGCTGTACCTCCAGGTTATCTTCTGCTGTACATCCAGGTTGTGCTTTGCTGTTCCCCCATGTTGTCTTCTCCTGTACCTCCAGATTGTCTTCTGATGCTCCTCCAGATTGTCTTCTGCTGTACCTCCAGTTATCTTCTGCTGTACCTCCAGGTTGTGCTCTGCTGCTCCTCCAGGTTGTCTTTTACTGTACCTCAAGGCTGTCTTCTGCTGTACCTTCACGCTGTTTGATTCACCTTCAAGTTGTCGTCTGCTGTACCTTCAAGCTGTTTGATTCACCTTCTGGTTTTTTTCAGCTGCACCTCCAGGTTTTCTTCTGCTGCACCTACACGTTGTCTGCTGCTGTACCTCCATGTTGTCATCTGCTGTACTTCTAGGTTGTCTACTGCTGCATCTCCAGGTTGTCTTCTGCTGCATCTCCAGGTTGTCTTCTGATGTACTTCCAGGCTATCCTATGCTGTACCTCCAGGTTCTCCTCTGCTGCACCTTCAGGTCTTTTGCAGAAAACTCCAGTCTGCCTCCTGCACTTCCAGGTTGTCTTCTTTTGAACCTCCAAGTTGTCCTCTGCTGTACATTCATGTTATTTTCAGCTGTACCTACAGGCTATTTTTTCCTATACCTCCAGGTTGTCTTGTGCTCCATCTTTAGGTTGTCTTCTGCTGTACCACCAGGTTTTCTTCTGTACCTCCAGGTTTTCTTCTCCTGTACCTCCAGGTTGTCTTCTGATGCACCTCCAGGTTTTCTTCTGCTGTAACTCCAGGTTATCCTCTGCTTCACATTCAGGTTATCTTCTGCTGCACTTACAGGTTGTATACTTCTGTACCTCCAGGTTATACTTTGCTGTACCACCATGTTGTGCCCTGCTGTTCCTCCAGGTTGTCTTCTACTGTACCTCCAGGTTGTTTTCTGCTGCATCTACAGGTTTTCTTCTCCTGTACTTCCATGTTGTCTGCTGCTGTATCTCCAGGTTGTTTTCTGCTGCATCTACAGGATTTCTTCTCCTGTACTTCCATGTTGTCTGCTACTGTACCTCCATGTTGTTTTCTACTGTACTTCCAGGTTATTTTCTGCTATATTTTTGGTTGTGCTCTGCTGTTCCTCCAGGTTGTCTTTTACTCTACCTCAAGGTTATCTTCTGCTGTACCTTCAAGCTGTTTGATTCACCTTCTGGTTGTCTTCTGGTGTACCTCTAGGTTGTCTTCTGCTGTACCTCCAGGTTATCTTCTGCGGTACCTTCAAGCTGTTTGCTTCACATCCAAGTTTTTTTTTCTGCTGCATTTCCAGGTTGTCTTCTGCTTCACCTCCAGGTTGTCTTCTGATGCATATACAGGTTGCCTTCTGCTGTACCTCCAGGTTGTCTTCTGCTGTACCTCCAGGTTGTCTTCTGCTGTACCTCCAGGTTGTCTTCTGCTGTACCTCCAACTTGTCCTCTGCTGTACCTCCAGGTTGTCATCTGCTGTACCTCTAGGTTGTCTTCTCCTGCATCTCCAGGCTGTCTTCTGCTGTACCACCGGGTTGACTTCTTCTGTACTTCCAGGTTGTCCTCTGCTGTACCTCCAGGTTCTCTTCTGCTGCACTCTCAGGTCTTTTCCTGAACCTCCAGTCTGTCTCCTGCACTTCCAGGTTGTCTTATGTTGAACCTCCAAGTTGTCCTTTGTTGTACATTAAAGTTGTTTTCTGTTGTACCTGCAGTTTGTCTGCTGCACCTCCAGGTTGTCTTCTCCTACACCTTCAGGTTGTCTTCTGCTGTATTCCAGATTGTCTGCTGCTGTACCTCCAGGTTGTCCTCTGCTCCACCTTCAGGTTGTCTTCTGCTACACTTACAGGTTTTATACTGCTGTACCTCCAGCTTTCTTCTCCTGTACCTCCAGGTTGTCTTCTGATACAGCTCCAGGCTGTCTTCTGGTGTAATTCCAGGTTTTCTTCTGCTCCACACTCAGGTTATCATTTGCTCCACTTACAGGTTGTATGCTGCTGTACCTCCAGGTTATCTTCAGCTGGGCATCCAGGTTGTGCTCTGCTGTAACTCCATGTTGTCTTCCGCTGTACCTCGGGGTTATCTTATGCTGTACCTCCAGGTTGTGCTCTGCTGTTCCTCCAGGTTGTCTTTTACTGTACCTCATGGATGTCTTCTGCTGTACCTCCAGATTGTCTTCTGCTGTACCTCTAGGTTATCTTCTGCTGTACCTTCAAACTATTTGCTTCACATCCAGTTTTTTTCCTGCTGCACCTCCAGGTTGTCTTCTGCTGCACCTACACGTTGTCTGCTGCTGTACCTCCAGGTTGTCAACTGCTTCACCTACAGGTTGTCTTCTGCTGTACTTCCACCTTGTCTGCTGCTGTATCTCCTGGTTGTCTTCTGCTCCATCTTCAGGTTGTCTTCTTGTGAATCTCCAGGTTGTCTTCTGCTGTACCTCGAGGTTGTCGTCCGCTGTACCTTCAAGCTATTTCCTTCACCTCCAGGTTTTTTTTCTGCTGCACCTCCAGATTGTCTTCTGGTACACCTACTGGTTGTCTTCTGCTACAACTACTGGTTGTTTTCTGCTGTACTTCCAGGTTGTCTGCTGCTGTTCCTCCAGGTTGTCTTCTGCTGCACCTTCGAGCTGTTTGATTCACTTTCAGGTTGTCTTCTGCTGTACCTTCAAGCTGTTTGCCTTACCTTCAGTTTTTTTTTTTGCTTCACCTCCAGGTCGTCTTCTGCTGCACCTACAGGTTGTCTTCTGCTGTGCCTCCAAGTTGTCTTCTGTTGTACCTCCAGGATGTCTTCTGCTATACCTTCAGGTCATTTTCTGCTATATCTCCAGGTTGTCTGCTACTGTACCTCCAGGTTGTCTTCTGCTGTACCTTCAATCTCATTCCTTCACCTCTAGGTTTATCTGCTGCACCTTCAGGTTGTCTTCTGCTGCACCTTCAGGTTGTCTTCTGCTCCATCTACAGGTTGTCTTCTGCTCCATCTTCAGGTTGTCTTCTGCTACACTCACAGGTTTTTATTCTGCTGTACTCCCAGGTTTAATTCCCCTGCACCTCCAGATTGCCTTCTGATGCACCTCCAGGTTGTCTTCGTCTGTAACTCCATGTTGTCCTCTGCTCCACCTTCAGGTTATCTTCTGCTGCACTTACAGGTTGTATAGTGCTGTACCTTCAAGTTGTCTGCTGATGTACCTCCAGGTTGTCTGATACTGTACCTCCTGGTTGTGCTCTGCTGTACCTCCATGCTGTCTTCTATTGTACCTCCACGCTATCTTCTGCTGCACCTCCACGTTGTCTTCTGCTGCACCTACAGGTTGTCTTCTGCTGTACTTCCAGGTAGTCTGCTGCTATACCTCCAGGTTGTCATCTGCTGTACCTCTAGGTTGTCTTCTCCTGCATCTCCAGGCTGTCTTCTGCTGTACCACCGGGTTGACTTCTTCTCTACTTCCAGGTTGTCCTCTGCTGTACCTCCAGGTTGTCTTCTGCTGTACTACCAGGTTGTCCTCTGCTGTACCTCCAGGTTCTCTTCTGCTGTACTTTCAGGTCTTTTCATGAACCTCCAGTCTGTCTCCTGCACTTCTAGGTTGTCTTATGTTGAACCTCCAAGTTGTCCTTTGTTGTAAATTAAAGTTGTTTTCTGTTGTACCTGCAGTTTGTCTGCTGCTCCTCCAGTTTGTACCTCCAGGTTGTCTTCTGTTGTACCTCCAGGTTGTCTTCTGTTGAACCTCTAAGTTGTACTTTGCTATACATTCAGGTTGTTTTCTACTGTACCTCCAGTTAGTCTGCTCCACCTCCAGCTTGTCTTCTGCTGTACCTTCAGGTTGTCCACTTCTCTACCTCTAGGTTGACATCTACTCCACCTCCAGGTTGTCTTGTGCTCCATCTTCAGGTTGTCTTCTGCTGTACTTCCAGATTGTCTGGTGCTGTACCTCCAGGTTGTCCTCTGCTCCACCTTCAGGTTGTCGTCTGCTACACTTACAGTTTTTATACTGCTGTACCTTCAGCTTTTCTTCTGTACCTCCAGGTTGTCTTCTGATACACCTCCAGGTTGTCTACTGCTGTAACTCCAGGTTTTCCTCTGCTCCACACTCAGGTTATCTTCTGCTCCACCTACAGGTTGTATGCTGCTGTACCTCCAGGTTATCTACAGCTGGGCATCCAGGTTGTGCTCTGCTGTTCCTCCATGTTGTCTTCTGCTGTACCTCCAGTTATCTTCTGCTGTACCTTCAGGTTGTGCTCTACTGTTCCTCCAGGTTGTCTTTTACTGTACCTCATGGCTGTCTTCTGCTGTACCTTCAAACTATTTGCTTCACCTCCAGGTTTTTTCCTGCTACACCTCCAGGTTGTCTTCTGCTGCACCTACACGTTGTCTGCTGCTGTACCTCCAGGTTGTCATCTGCTGTACTTCTAGGTTGTCTTCTGCTGCATCTCCAGGTTGTGTTCTGATGTACCTCCAAGTTGTCCTCTGCTGTACCTCCAGGTTCTCTTCTGCTGCACCTTCAGGTCTTTTGCTGAAAACTCCAGTCTGTCTCCTGCACTTCCAGGTTGTCTTCTTTTGAACCTCCAAGTTGTCCTCTGCTGTACATTCAAGTTGTTTTCTGCTGTACCTCCAGTTTGTCTGCTGCTCCTCCAGTTTGTCTTCTGCAGTACTTCCAGGTTTTCTTCTCCTGTACCTCCAGGTTATCTACTGATGCACCTCCAGGCTGTCTTCTGCTGGAAGTCCAGGTTATCCTCTGCTCCACATTCAGGTTATCTTCTGCTGCGCTTACAGATTGTATACTGCTGTCCCTCGAGGTTACCTTCTGCTGTAAATCTGGGTTGTGCTCTGCTTCACCTCAAGATTGTCTTCTTCTGTACCTCCATGTTGTCCTCTGCTGTAACTTCAAATTGTTTGCTTCACCTCCAGGTTGTCTTCTGCTGTACTTCCAAGGTGTTTGCTGCTGTACCTCCAGGTTGTCTTCTGTTGTACCTCTAGGTTGTCTTCTTCTGTACCTCCAGGTTGCCTTTTGCTGTACCTCCAGGTTGTCCTCTACTCCACCTTCGGGTTGTCTTCTGCTCCACTTACAGGTTTTATTCTGCTGTACCTCAAGGTTTTATTCTACTGTACCTCCAGGTTGTCTTCTTCTGTACCTCCAGGTTGCCTTCTGCTGTACCTCCAGGCTGTCCTCTACTTCACCTTTGGGTTGGCTTCTGCTACACTTAGTCTTTATTCTGCTGTACCTTCAGGTTTCCTTCTCCTGTACCTCCAGGTTGTCTTCTGATACTCCTCCAGGTTGTCTTCTCCTGTAACTCCAGGTTATCCTCGGCTCCAATTCATGTTATCTTATTCTGCACTTACTGGTTGTATACTGTTGTACCTCCAGGTTATACTCTGCTTTACCTCCATGTTGTGCTCTGCTGTTCCTCCAAGTTGTCTTCTGCTGTACCTCCAGGTTTTCTTCTGCTGCACCTACATTTTGTCTTCTGCTGTACTTCCAGGTTGTCTGCTGCTGTACCTCCAGGTTGTCTTCTGCTGCAGCTACAGGTTTTCTTTTGCTGCACTTCCAGGTTGTCTGCTGCTGTACTTCCATGTTGTCTGCTGCTGTACCTCCATGTTGTTTTCTGCTGTACCTCCAGGTTATTTTCTGCTATATTCCAGGTTCTGCTCTGCTGTTCCTCCAGGTTGTCTTTTACTCTACCTCAAGATTATCTTCTGCTATACCCCGAGGTTGTCGTCTGCTGTACCTTGAAACTGTTTGCTTCACCTCCAGGTTTTTTTTCTGCTGCATTTCCAGGTTGTCTTCTGCTTCACTTCCAGGTTGTCTTCTGCTGCACATACAGGTTGCCTTCTGCTGTACTTCCAGGCTGTCTGCTGCTGTACCTCGAGATTGTCTCCTGCTGTACCTCTAGACTGTCTTCTACTGAATCTCCAGGTTGTCTTCTGCTGTACCTCCAGGTTGTCTTCTGCTGTACTTCCAGGCTGTCCTCTGCTGTACCTCCAGGTTGTCTTCAGCTGTACTTCCAGGTTGTCCTCTACCGTACCTCCAGGTTCTCTTCTGTTGCACCTTCAGGTATTTTGCTGAGCCTCCAGTCTGTCTCCTGCACTTCAAGGTTGTCTTCTGTTGAACCTCCAAGTTGTCCTCTGCTGTACATTCAAGTTGTTTTTGCTGTACCTCCAGTTTGTCTGCTGCTCCTCCAGGTTGTCTTCTGATGTACATCCAGTTTGTCTGCTGCTCCTCCAGGTTGTCTTCTGATGTACCTCCAGGTTGTCTTCTGCTGTACTTTCAGGTTGTCTTCTGCTCCATCTTCAGGTTGTCTTCTGCTGCACCTTCAGGTAGTCTTCTGCTGCACCTCCAGGTTTTCTTCTGCTGCACTTCCAGATTATCTTCTCCTGTACCTCCAGGTTGTCTTCTGATGCACATCCAGGTTGTCTTCGGCTGTAACTCCAGGTTATCCTCTGCTCCACATTCAGGTTATCTTCTGCTGCACTTACAGGTTGTATACTGCTGTACCACTAGGTTGTCTTCTGCTGTACCTTCAAGCTGTTTTCTTCACCTACAAGTTTGCTTTTGTTGCACCTCTAGGTTCTCCTCTGCTGCACCTTCAGGTCTTTTGCTGAACCTCCAGTCTGTCTCCAGCACTTCCAGGTTGTCTTCTTTTTGAACCTCCAAGTTGTCCTCTGCTGTACCTTCAGTTTATTTTCTGCTATACCTCCAGGTTTTCTCCTGCTGCATCTTTAGGTTGTCTTCTGCTGCACCTCCTAGTTGTCTTCTGCTGGACCTGCATGTTGTACTCTGCTCCACCTTCAGGTTGTCTCCTGTTACACGTACAGGTATTATTCTGCTGTACCTCCAGGTTTTCTTCATCTGTATCTCCAGGTTGTCTTCCGATGTAACTCCAGGTTGTCTTCTGCTCCACCTTCAGGCTGTCTTCTCCTACACTTACAGGTATTATTCTGCTGTACCTCCAGGTTTTCTTCTGTATCTCCAGGTTGTCTTCTGATGTAACTCCAGGTTGTCTTCGTCTGTAACTCCAGGTTATCCTCTGCTCCACATTCAGGTTATCTTCTGCTGCACTTACAGGTTTTATGCTGCTGTACCTCCTGGTTATCTTCTGCTGTACCTCCAGGTTGTGCTCTGCTGCTCCTCCAAGTTGTCTTCTGCTGTACCTTCAGGTTGTCTTTTACTGTATCTCAAGGCTGTCTTCTGCTGTACCTTCAAGCTGTTTGATTCACCTTCATGTTGTCTTCTGCTGTGCCTCTAGGTTGTCTTCTGCTGTACCTTCAAACTATTTGCTTCACCTTCAGGTTTTTTCCTGCTGCACCTCCAGGTTGTCTTCTGCTGCGCCTACACGTTGTCTGCTGCTGTACCTCCAGGTTGTCATCTGCTGTACTTCTAGGTTGTCTTCTGCTGCATCTCCAGGTTGTGTTCTGATGTACCTCCAAAGTGTCTCCTGCTGTACTTCCAGGTTGTCCTCTGCTGTACCTCCAGGTTCTCTTCTGCTGCACCTTCAGGTTTTTTGCTGAAAACTCCAGTCTGCCTCCTGCATTTCCAGGTTGTCTTCTTTTGAACCTCCAAGTTGTCCTCTGCTGTAAATTAATGCTCTTTTCCGCTGTACCTCCAGGTTGTCTTCTGCTGCACCTACAGGTTGTCTTCTGCTGTACTTCCAGGTTGTCTGCTGCTGTATCTCCTGGTTGTCTTCTGCTCCATCTTCAGGTTGTCTTCTGTTGCACCTCCAGGTTGTCTTCTGCTCCATCTTCAGTTTCTTTTGTTGAATCTTATGGTTGTCCTCTGCTGCATCTTCAGGTTGTCTTCTGCTACACTTCCAAGTCTCATTGTGCTGTACCTCCAGGTTGTCTTATGATGTACCTCCAGGTTGTCTTTTGCTGCAACTCCAGGTTATCCTCTGCTTCACATTCAGGTTATCTTCTGCTGCACTTACAGGTTTTATATTGCTGTAATTTCAGGTTATCTTCTGCTGTACCTCCAGGTTGTGCTCTGCTGTTCCTCCAAGTTGTCTTCTGCTGTACCTCGAGGTTGTCGTCTGCTGTACCTTCAAGTTATTTCCTTCACCCCAAAGTTTTTTTCCGCTGTACCTCCAGGTTGTCTTCTGCTACACCTACTGGTTGTCTTCTGCTGTACCTTCAAGCTGTTTGCTTCACCTACAGGTTTTTTTTCTACTGTACCTCCCGGCTGTCTTCTGCTGTACCTTCAAGTCATTTTCTGCTTTACCTCCAGGTTGTCTGCTACTGTACCTCCAGGTTGTCTTCTGCTGTACCTCAATGTTGTCTTCTACTGTACCTTCAATCTCTTTCCTTCACCTCTAGGTTTTTTCTGTTGTACCTCCAGGTTGTCTTCTGCTGCACCTACAGGTTGTCTTCTGCTGTACTTCCAGGTTGTCTGTTACTGTACCTCCAGGTTGTCATCTGCTCCACCTTCAGGTTGTCTTCTGCTACACTTACAGGTTTTATTCAGCAGTACCTCCAGGTTTTCTTCTGTACCTCCACGTTGTCTTCTGATGCACCTCCAGGTTGTCTTCTGCTGTAACTCCAGGTTATCCTCTGCTCCACATTCAGGTTATCTTCTGCTGCACTTAGAGGTTTGTATACTGATGTACCTTCAGGTTGTCTCCAGCTGCACTTCTAGGTTATCTTCTGCTGTACATCCCGGTTGTCCTCTCCTGTTCCTCCAGGTTCTCCTCTGCTGCACATTCAGGTCTTTCGCTGAACCTCCAGTCTGTCTCCAGCACTTCCAGGTTGTCTTCTTTTGAACCTCCATGTTGTCCTCTGCTGTACCTTCAGTTTATTTTCTGGTATACCTCCAGGTTTTCTCCTGCTGCATCTTCAGGTTGTCTTCTGCTGCACCTCCAGCTTGTCTTCTGCTGTACCTGCAGGTTGTCCTCTGCTCCACCTTCAGGTTGTCTTCTGCTACACTTACAGGTATTATTCTGCTGTACCTCCAGGTTTTCTTCATCTGTATCTCCAGGTTGTCTTCTGATGTAACTCCAGGTTCTCTTCGTCTGTAACTCCAGGTTATCCTCTGCTCCACATTCAGGTTATCTTCTGCTGCGCTTACAGGTTGTATACTGCTGTACCTCCAGGTTATCTTCTGCTGTACCTCCAGGTTGTGCTCTGCTGTTCCTCCAAGTTGTCCTCTGCTGTACTTCCAGGATGTCCTCTGCTGTAACTCCAGGTTCTCTTCTGCTGTACCTTCAGGTTGTCTTTTGCTGTACCTCAAGGCTCTCTTCTGCTGTACCTTCAGGCTGTTTGATTCACTTTCAGGTTGTCTTCTGCTGTACCTCTAGGTTGTCTTGTGCTGTAACTTCAAGCTGTTTGCTTCACCTTCAGGTTTTTTTTCTGCTTTACCTCCAGGTCGTCTTCTGCTGCACCTACAGGTTGTCTTTTGCTGTACCCCCAAGTTGTCTTCTGCTGTACCTCTAGGATGTCTTCTGCTGCATCTCCAGGTTGTCTTCTGCAGTACCTCCAGGTTGTCTTCTGCTGTACTACCAGGTTGTCATCTGCTGAACCTCCAGGTTGTCCTCTCCTCTTCCTCCAGGTTCTCTTCTGCTGCACCTTCAGGTCTTTTGCTGAACCTTCAGTCTGTCTCCTGCACTTCCAGGTTGTCTTCTGTTGAACCTTCAAGTTGTCATTTGCTGTACATTCAAGTTGCTTTCTGCTGTACCTCCAGTTTGTCTGCTATACCTCAAGGTTGTGTTCTGCTGCACCTCCAGGTTGTCTTCTGCTGTACCTGCAGGTTGTCCTCTGCTCCACCTTCAGGTTGTCTTCTGCTACACTTACAGGTATTATTCTGCTGTACCTCCAGGTTTTCTTCATCTGTACCTCCAGGTTGTCTTCTGATGTAACTCCAGGTTGTCTTCGTCTGTAACTCCAGGTTATCCTCTGCTCCACATTCAGGTTATCTTCTGCTGCGCTTACAGGTTGCATACTGCTGTACCTCCAGGTTATCTTCTGCTGTACCTCCAGGTTGTGCTCTACTGCTAATTCAAGCTGTCTTCTGCTGTACTTACAAGTTGTCCTTTGCTGTAACTCCAGGTTCTCTTCTGCTGTACCTTCAGGTTGTCTTTTGCTGTACCTCTAGGCTGTCTTCTGCTGTACCTTCAAGCTGTTTGCTTCGCTTTCAGGTTGTCTTCTGCTATATCTTCAAGCTTTTTGCTGCACCTCAAGGTTATCTTCTGCTATGCCTCCAGGTGAAGACTGTCTTCTGCTGTACCTTCAAGATGTTTGATTCACTTTGAGGTTGTCTTCTGCTGTACCTCTAGGTTGTCTTCTGCTGTACCTTCAAGCTGTTTGCTTGACCTTCACGTTTTTTTCTGCTGTATCTCCAGGTCGTCGTCTGCTGCACCTACAGGTTGTCTTCTGCTGTACCTCCAAGTTGTCTTCCGCTGTACCTCCAGGTTGTCTTCTGCTGCATCTCCAGGTTGTCTTCTGCTGTACCTCCAGGTTGTCTTCTGCTATACTACCAGGTTGTCATCTGCTGTACCTCCAGGTTCTCCTCTGCCCCAACTTCAGGTTGCCTTCTGCTACACTTACAGGTTTCATTCTGCTGTCAATACCAGTGTCGGTGTACTGACTAGCGTGAGCACTGTTGAGGGAATTTATGCCACTGAAATACGTCAAATGGCTGCAAGGTTGCAACAGGCATATCCAGAGGACCTGGAGGACTGCTATCCTGATGAATCCTTCATTATGTTCAGTGCACAAAGTGCAAGTCAATTGTGATGACAAGACCCTTTATATGCACTTCGTGAACTAGACACTTCACAACTGGATGTGCTTTTGCCCAACATATGAGTTGCTTTGATTATTCATGCGACTATCATGGCGCCAAATGCTGGAGGGGATCGAGCCATTAAAATATCTAGAAACATGCATTCCGCATTAGCGTTACTATAAGTTAACCCAGCATGCTATCGACTCCGTGATCAGCTTATATAGGATTTGTGTATAGTGTTATAATTTCATGCTTTACGTGTGAGGAATTAATGGTTTTAATATAGTGCCTGGCGCCCCAAGGTAGCTTAACTCACAGAGGGGCTCCACAAGTGAACACAGGTATAAGGTATCATGTGTTAAGTTCAATTCTGATATTTTCTATCACTGGCTGTCATACGTGTTATCTGCGTCTCTAGAGGATGGCGCTTTGATCACGCCGCTGGCATATCTGTCCAATCGAAAAAGATCAGTATGGAAAATGTTACTCTCCTAGACTAGTGTGGTGCCAGTCTATCATGAAAGTGATATATAGAACTCTACCTCAGCGATCAGATAGCGTTACAATAATCACCTGCTCTGCGTCTGATATCTCCTCTGATGACATTTTTTGATATTTTCGGCAGAGATGATAGGTTCCACCGAAATTTGAGATTCGAAAAGGTGGTGTTAATGGTCACAATAACACCATAAAAGATAGTACACATATTAATACAATGATCAAAATCAAAGCACTTCATTATCAGTATAAGTTCGCTTTACTATTAAGCACATTTTACTTAATATGTCACCTAGGAGAAAGTCTTTTTTTTTTACCCTAACCGTTCTCTACACGTTCTCCTTTACAAGTTACGAGCTTATCATAAGATAGATTTAGTGGTGGCAATATTAACGCCTTCATAAAACCTATAGTAATCTAGGGTAGTTATCCTTCTCAAATACATTCTCCGTCGTTCAAATATGTGACGTCAGATGTTTATGTCAGTTGACCCAGAGCAATGGTGGCTTAAGGATTTATCCAGTGTGTGTCTGTGTTTGTACAATGGTTTTAAACCCATTTTTTTGACAGTGTTACGGTGTGAGAACTGTCGACATACCAGTGGATATAAGAACAATGGCTAATTATCCTAAAGCGTCTTCATCTGGTGTACAAGACATTCAGAGAGTGTAAACATTCAGTTGTCGATGCCATGAAGATCACACACAAACAAGCGTTCGTCACAAGAGGCAGCCAAATGGAGGTCAAAGTATTATACTGCTATACATTTGGATAGAGAAGTCATGCTGAGGACGTTGCATGACCTGGACGAGGTAAGTAAGTTTTCGTTGAAATCATAAGACATGTTTGACGCTGGCGGTGAATCACTGAACGAAACCCAGGACGCAAGTGGGTGGAGCTGTTGCCATATGATTCATCGTCAAATCTTTATTATGCTTTACTTCTGGTGAAATTTATAGACGATACGAGTGAATAGTTATGTTATCTATACATTACGTAGAAGCTGTACATTTTTACATATGAGCATAAAGAATATACTTTGATTACGTGATTACGTATCGAGATATTTACTTTTTCATATACGTCTATTTAAAAGAAACTCTTAATGAACTTTGTATGACCATTTTGATGAAGAAATAGATAATTTTATCTGATATAGAGAGTATATTATCAGAAAAGACGTCAACATATTTGGTTGGTAGGATGAAGTACATGGAGACACCGAGACCGTGAGCGGGTGGGAGGGTGGGAGCCGTAGGCCTCAGACCTGTTAACACACTTCTGGATTCCAGCCCAAGTTTTCATCTCAATTTTTTTTACACGTTGTATTTATATATGTTGGTGACGTCACCTGATGTTCTGACGTCACTGTTCCATGATTAGATCGGCCTGATGACGTCGACTTCAAAATGGTTTTGACGTCAGCATAGAAATGTTAGGAAGATTTGATCATATATTTCTTACAGTTCACTCTTTGTTAATGTTTCCTCCTGTGCTGCGTTACATAGGCTGAGTCTATCATTATCTTTTAGACCAGTGGATTTCACTCACGTGTACGTTTTTCATATGTTTCGTGGTATAAGATTTATATTAAGTCTCTTTATAGTATCCTATAACGTGTTATAAGATGGGATCTTATATAATGATAATTCTTTTTTTTTTCAACAATACTGCCATTATTTATGACCCCTTGATATGCCTTACTATATAGTAACCTGTTGCCTCTTATTGAACCTACAGTATGTCCTCAACGGTACCTGTAGGTTGTGTTTCGCTGTAACTACTGGTCATCTTCTGCTGTACCTAATCTTCGTATTCTGCTGTACCTACAGGTTGTATTCTGCTGTACCTACAGGTCGTCTTCTATTGTACCTACAGGTCGTCTTCTATTGTACCTACAGGTCGTCTTCTACTGTACCTACAGGTCGTCTTCTAGTGTACCTACAGGTCGTCTTCTAGTGTACCTACAGGTCGTCTTCTACTGTACCCACAGGTCGTCTTCTACTGTACTTACAGGTCATCTTCTACTTTACCTCCGTCTTCTACTGTACCTACAGGTCGTCTACTACTGTACCTACAGGTCATCTTCTACTGTACCTCCAGGTTGTCTTCTACTTTACCCACAGGTCATCTTTTACTCTACCCACAGGTTGTCTTCTACTGTACCTACAGGTCGTCTTCTATGCCTAGAGGTCATCTACTGTACCTAAAGGTCGTCTTGTCCTGTGCCTTCAGGTTATCTTTTACTGTACCTCCAGGTTGTCTTCTACTGTACCTACAGGTCGTCTTCTACTGTGCCTCCAGGTATTCTTCTACTGTACCTACAGGTCTTCTTCTGCTGTACCTCCAGGTCGTCTGCTGCTGTACCTCCAGGTCGTCTGCTGCTGTACCTACAGGTTGTCTGCTGCTGTACCTCCAGGTTGTGCTCTGCTGTACCTCCAGGATGTCTTCTGTTCCACCTCCAGGTTGTCCTCTGATGTACTTTCAGGTTGTCTTCTGCTGTACCTTCAAGCTGTTTCCTTCAACTCCAGGTTTCTCTTCTGCAGCACCTCCAGGCTGTGCTCTGATGTACCTTCAGGTTGTCTTCTGCTGTACCTTCAAGCTGTTTGCTTCACCTCCAGGTTTTGCTTCTACTGTACCTCCAGGTTGTCTTTTACTGTGCCTCGAGGCTGTCTTCTGCTGTACCTCCAGATTGTCTTCTGCTGTACATCTAGGTTATCCTCCGCTCCACCTTCAGGTTGTCTTCAGCAACACTTACAGGTTTTCTTCTCCTGTACCTCTAGGTTGTCTACTGATGCACCTCCAGGTTGTCCTCTGCTTCACCTTCAGGTTGTCTTCTCCTCCATCTTCAGATTGTCTTCGGATGTAACTCTAGGTTATCCTCTGTTCCACCTTCAGGGTATCTTCTGCTGCACTTACAAGTTGTATAGTGCTGTACCTCTAGGTTGTCTTCTGCTGTACCTTCAAGCTGTTTGCTTCACCTCCAGGTTTATGTCTGCTGCACCTCCAGGATGTCTTCTGCTGTACTTCTAGGTTGTCGGATGCTGTACCTCTAGGTTGTCTTCTGCTGTGCCTTCAAACTGTTTCCTTCACCTCCAGATTTTTATCTGCTGCATCTCCAGGTTGTCTTCTGCTGTATCTACAGGTTTTCTTCTGCTGTACTTCCAGGATGTCTGCTGCTGTACCTCTAGGTTGTCCTCTGTTGTACCGCTAGGTTGTCTTCTGCTGCATATCCAGGTTGTCTTCTACTGTACCTCCAAGTTGTCTTCTGCTATACTTCCAGGTTGTCCTCTGTTGTACCTCCAGGTTCTCTTCTGCTGCACCTTCAGGTCTTTTACTGAACCTCCAGTCTGTCTCCTGCACTTCCAGGTTGTCTTCTATTGAACCTCCAAATTGTCCTCTGCTGTATATTCAAGTTGTTTTCTGCTGTACCTCCAGTTAGTTTGATGCACTTTAAGGTTGTCTTCTGCTGTATTTCTAAGATATCCTCTGCTCCAACTTCAGGTTGCCTTCTGCTGTACTTCCAAGTTGTCCTCTGCTCCACTTCAGGTCATCTTCTGCTGCACTTACAGGTTGTATACTGCTGTACCTTCATGTTGTCTGCTGATATACCTCCAGGTTGTCTGATACATACCTCCAGGTTGTCTGATACTGTACCTCCTGGTTGTGCTCTACTGTACCTCCATGCTGTCTTCTGTTGTACCTCCAGGTTATCTTCTGCTGTACCTCGGGGTTGTCTTGTGCTGTACCTTCAAGCTGTTTGATTCACCTTCAGGTTGTCTTCTGCTGTATATTCAAGCTGTTTGCTTCACCTCCAGGTTTTTTCTGCAACACCTCCACGTTGTTTGCTGCTGCACCTACAGGTTTTCTTCTGCTGTACTTCCAGGTTGTCTGCTGCTATACCTCCAGGTTCTCATCTGCTGTACCTCTAGGTTGTCTTCTGCTGCATTTCCAGGTGGTCTTCTTCTGTACTTCCATATTGTCCTCTGCTGTACATCCAGGTTCTCTTCTGCTGCACCTTCAGGTTTTTTGCTAAGCCTCCAGTCTGTCTCCTGCACTTCCAGATTGTCTTCTGTTGAACCTCCAAGTTGTCCTCTGTTGTACGATCAAGTTGTTTTCTGCTGTACCTCCAGTTTGTCTGCTGCACCTCCAGGTTGTCTTCTGCTTTACCTTCAGGTTATTTTCTGCTGTATCTTCAGGTTGTCTTCTGCTGCATCTTCAGGTTGTCTTCTGCTGCATCTTCAGGTTGTCTTCTGCTGCATCTTCAGGTTGTCTTCTGCTGCATCTTCAGGTTGTCTTCTGCTGCATCTTCAGGTTGTCTTCTGCTGCACCTTCAGGTTGTCTTCTGCTGTACCTCCAGGTTTTCTACTCCTGTACCTCCATGTTGTCGTCTGATGCACCTCCAGGTTGTCTTCGGCTGTAACTCGAGGTTATCCTCTGCTCCACATTCAAGTTATCTTCTGCTGCGCTTACAGGTTGTATACTGCTGTACCTCTAGGTTGTCTTCTGCTGTACCTTCAAGCTGTTTGCTTCACCTCCAGGTTTATGTCTGCTGTATCTTCAGGTTATCTTCTGCTGAATCTTCAGGTTGTCTTCTACTGAATCTTCAGGTTGTCTTGTGCTCCAACTTCAGGTTGTCTTCTGCTGAATCTTCAGGTTGTCTTGTGCTCCACCTTCAGGTTGTCTTCTGCTGAATCTTCGGGTTGTCTTCTGCTACACCTCCAGGTTGTGTTTTCCTGAATCTTCAGGTTGTCTTCTGCTACACCTCCAGTTTGTCTTTTGCTGAGTCTTCGCGTTGTCATCTGCTCCACCACCAGGTTGTCTTCTGCTCCATCTTCAGGTTGTCTTCTGCTGCATCTTCAGATTGTCTTCTGCTACACTTCCTGGTCTTATTGTGCTGTACCTCCAGGTCTTCCTCTCCTGTACCTGCAGGTTGTGCTCTGCTATTTCTCCAGGTCGTCTTCTGCTGTACCTCGAGGTTGTCGTCTGCTATACCTTCAAGCTATTTCCTTCACCTCCAGGTTTTTTTTTTGCTGCACCTCCAGGTTGTCTTCTGCTACACCTACTGGTTGTCTTCTGCTGTTCCTCCAGGTTGTCTTCTGCTGTACCTCGAGATTGTCCTCTGCCGTACCTTCAAGCTGTTTCATTCACCTTCAGGTTGTCTTCTGCTGTACCTTCAAGCTCTTTGCTTCACCTCCAGGTTTTTTATCTGCTTCATTTCCAGGTTGTCCTCTGCTCCCCCTTCACCTTGTCGTCTTCTACACTTACAGTTTTTATTCTGTCGTACCTCTCGGTTTTCTTCTCTACCTCCAGGTTCTCTTCTGATGTACCTTCATGTTGTCTTCTGACACACCTCCAGGTTGTCTTCTGCTGTAACTCGGGGTTATCTTCTGCTGTACCTCCAGGTTGTGCTCTGCTGTTTCTCCAGGTTGTCTTTTACTGTACCTCATGGCTGTCTTCTGCTGTACCTTTAAGCTGTTTGATTCACCTTCAGGTTGTCTTCTGCTGTACCTCTAGGTTGTCTTTTGCTGTACCTTCAAACTATTTGCTTCACCTCCAAGTTTTTTCCTGCTGCACCTCCAGTTTGTCTACTGATGCACCTACACGTTGTCTGCTGCTGTACCTCCAGGTTGTCATCTGCTGTACTTCTAGGTTGTCTTCTGCTGCATCTCAAGGTTGTCTTCTGATATACCTCCAAGTTGCCTTCTGCTGTACTTTCAGACTGTCCTATGCTGTACCTCCAGGTTCTCTTCTGCTGCACCTTCAGGTCTTTTGCTGAAAACTCCAGTCTGCCTCCTGCACTTCCAGGTTGGCTTCTTTTGAACCTCCAAGTTGTCCTCTGCTGTACCTTCAGTTTATTTTCTGCTATATCTCCAGGTTGTCTTCTGCTGCATCTTCAGGTTGTCTTCTGCTGTACCTCCAGCTTGTGTTCTGTTGTTCCTTCAAGTTGTCTTCCTCTGTACTTCCAGGTTGTCCTCTGCTGTAACTGCAGGTTCTCTTCTGCTGTACCTTCAGGTTGTCTTTTGCTGTACCTCCAGGCTGTCTTCTGCTGTACCTTAAGGCTGTTTGCTTCTATTTCAGGTTGTCTTCTGCTGTATCTTCAAGCTTTTTGCTTCACCTCAAGGTTATCTTCTGCTATACCTCCAGGAGAAGACTGTCTTCTGCTGCACCTTCAAGTTGTTTGCTTCACCTTCAGGTTTTTTTCTGCTGTACCTCCAGGTCGTCTTCTGCTACACCTACAGGTTCTCTTCCGCTGTACCTCTAGGCTGTCTTCTGCTGTACTACTAGGTTGTCATCTGCTGTACTTCCAGGTTGTCCTCTCCTGTTCCTCCGGGTTCTCTTCTGATGCACCTTCAGGTCTTTTGCTGAACCTCCAGTCTGTCTCCTGCACTTCCAGGTTGTCTTATGTTGAACCTCCAAGTTGTCATTTGCTCTACATTCAAGTTGTTTTCTGCTGTACCTCTAGTTTGTCTGCTGTACTTCCAGGTTGTCCTCTGCTTAAACTTCAGGTTGCCTTCTGCTACACTTACAGGTTTCATTCAGCTGTCAATACCAATGTCGGTGTACTGACTAGAATGAGCCTTTGAAGACGCCAAAGGGGATTTACATTAATCCTTCAATTTTCCTCTAAATTTTTCAATGTCTCCACGCAATTCTCTTGCCCTTTGGCATCCCCAAAGTGGTATTAAAGTAAGCTTTCGAAATGTTTCTTTCCCTTTTGATGCCTCTATGCCCCTATAATTGCCTTTGGCGGCACCAAAGGGGATTTAAACTAAATCTTTAATTTGTCTTTTTATTTTTGGATGCCACCATGCAAAGGTATTGGATTTTGGCACCCCTAAACGGTCTGTTAAGTAAACTTTTAATTTGTCTCTTTCCCTTCAGATGCCACTATTCCCCTGTAAAGGCCTTTGAAGACGCCAAAGGGGAGTTAGATTAATCCTTCAATTTTCCTCTAAATTTTTCGATGAGTCCATGCAATTCTCTTGCCCTTTGGCATCCCCAAAGTGGCATTAAAGTAAGCTTTCCAAATGTTTCTTTCCCTTTTGATGCCTCTATGCCCCTGTAATTGCCTTTGGCGGCGCCAAAGGGGATTTAAAGTAAACCTTTAATTTGTCTTTTTATTTTTCGATGCCAACATGCAACTGTATTGGACTTTGACACCCTCAAAGGGTATTTTAAGTAAACTTTTAATTAGGGTCTTTCCCTGTAGATACCACTATTCCCCTGTAAAGGAATTTGAAGAAGCCAAAGGGGATTTAGATTAATCCTTCAATTTTCCTCTAAATTTTTGGATGCCTCACCGCAATCCCTCTTGACCTTTGGCATCCACAAAGTGGCATTAAAGTAAGCTTTCTAAATGTTTCTTTCCCTTTTGATGCCTCTATACCCCTGTAATTGCCTTTGGCGGCTCCAAAGAGGATTTAAACTAAACCTTTCATTTGTCTTTTTACTTTTGGATGCCACCGTGCAGCTGTATTGGACTATGGCACCCCTAAACGGTCTTTTATATAAAATTCTAATTTATTTCTTTCCCTTCAGATGCCACTACTCCCCTGTAAAGGCCTTTGAAGACGCCATAGGGGATTTAGATTAATCCTTCAATTTTTCTCAAAATTTTTGGATGCCTCACCGCAATTCTCTTGACCTTTGGCTTCCCCAAAGTGGCATTAAAGTAAGCTTTCCAAATGTTTCTTTCCCTTTTGATGCCTCTATGCCCCTGTAATTGCCTTTCGTGGCGCCAAAGGGGATTTAAAATAAATCTTTAATTTGTCTTATTATTTTTGGATGCCACCATGCAAAGGTATTGGACTTTGGCACCCCTAAACGGTCTTTTAAGTAAACTTTTAATTTTATCTTTCCCTTCAGATGCCACTATTCCCCTGTAAAGGCCTTTGAAGACGCCAAAGGAGAGTTAGATCAATACTTCAATTTTCCTCTAAGATTTTGGATGCCTCCACACAATTCCTTTGCATTTTGGAATCCCCAAAGTAGCATTAAGGTAAGCTTTGCAGATGTTTCTTTCCCTATTGGTGCCTCTATGCCCCTGTCATTGCCTTTCGTGGCGCCAAAGGGGATTTAAAATAAATCTTTAATTTGTCTTTCTGTTTTTGGATGCCACCATGCAAAGGTATCAGACTTTGGCACCCCTAAACGGTCTGTTAAGTAAACTTTTAATTTGTCTCTTTCAGTTCAGATGCCATTATTCCCCTGTAAAGGCCTTTGAAGACGCCAAAGGTAATTTACATTAATCCTTCAATTTTTCTCTAAATTTTTGGATGCCTCACCGCAATTCTCTTGACCTGTGGCATCCCCAAAGTGGCATTAAAGTAAGCTTTCCAAATGTTTCTTTCCCTTATGATGCCTCTATGCCCCTGTAATTGCCTTTTACGAAGCCAAAGGGGATTTAAAATAAACCTTTAATTTGTCTTCTTATTTTTGGATGCCACCATGCAACTGTATTGGACTTTGGCACCCCCAAAGGGTATTTTAAGTAAACTTTTAATCAGGGTCTTTCCCTTCAGATGCCACTATTCCCCTGTAAAGGCCTTTGAAGACGCCAAAGGGGATTTAGATTAATCCTTCAATTTTCCTCTAAATTTTTGGATGTCTCCACGCAATTCTCTTGCCCTTTGGCATCCCCAAAGTGGCATTAAAGTAAGCTTTCGAAATGTTTCTTTCCCTTTTGATGCCTCTATGCCCCTGTAATTGCCTTTGGCGGCGCCAAAGGGGATTTAAACTAAACCTTTAATTTGTCTTTTTATTTTTGGATGCCACCATGCAAGCTGTATTGGACTTTGGCACCCCTAAACGGTCTTTTAAGTAAACTTTTAATTTGTCTCTTTCCCTTCAGATGCCACTATTCCCCTGTAAAGGCCTTTCAAGACGCCAAAGGGGATTTAGATTGATCCTTCAATTTTCCTCTAAATTTTCGATGTCTCCCAGCAATTCTCTTGCCCTTTGGCATCCCCAAAGTGGCATTAAAGTAAGCTTTCCAAATGTTTCTTTCCCTTTTGATGCCTCTATGCCCCTGTAATTGCCTTTGGCGGCGCCAAAGAGGATTTGAACTAGATCTTTAATTTGTCTTTTTATTTTTGGATGCCACCATACAAAGGTATTAGACTTTGGCACCCCTAAACGGTCTGTTAAGTAAACTTTTAATTTGTCTCTTTCCCTTCAGATGCCACTTTTCCCCTGTAAAGGGCTTAAAAGACGCAAAATTGGATTTAGATTAATCCTTCAATTTTCCTCTAAATTTTTCGATGCATTCATGCAATTCTCTTGCCCTTTGGCATCCCCAAAGTGGCATTAAAGTAATATTTCTAAATGTTTCTTTCCCTTTTGATGCCTCTATGCCCCTGGAATTGCCTTTGGCGGCGCCAAAGGGGATTTAAAATAAACCTTTAATTTGTCTTTTTATTTTTGGATGCCACCATGCAACTGTATTGGACTTTGGCACCCCCAAAGGGTATTTTAAGTTAACTTTTACTTAGGGTCTTTCCCTTTAGATAACACTATTCCCCTGTAAAGGCCTTTGAAGACGCCAAAGGGGATTTAGATTAATCCTTCAATTTTCCTCTAAATTTTTGGATGCCTCACCGCAATTCTCTTGACCTTTGGCATCCCCAAAGTGGCATTAAAGTAAGCTTTGCAAATGTTTCTTTCCCTTTTGATGCCTCTATGCCACTGTAATTGCCTTTGGCGGCTCCAAAGGGGATTTAAACTAAACCTTTCATTTGTCTTTTTACTTTTGGATGCCACCGTGCAGTTGTATTGGACTTTGGCACCCCTATACGGTCTTTATATAAAATTTTAATTTATCTCTTTAACTTCAGATGCCACTACTCCCCTGTAAATGCCTTTGAAGACGCCAAAGGGGATTTAGATTAATCCTTCAATTTTCCTCTAAATTTTCGGATGTCTCCACGCAATTCTCTTGCCCTTTGGCATCCCCAAAGTGGTATTAAGTAAGCTTTCGAAATGTTTCTTTCCCTTTTGATGCCTCTATGCCCCTGTAATTGCCTTTTGTGCCGCCAAAGGGGATTTAAACTAAAGCTTTAATTTGTCTTTTTATTTTTGGATGCCACCATGCAAAGGTATTGGACTTTGGCACCCCTAAACGGTCTTTTAAGTAAACTTTTAATTTGTCTCTTCCCTTCAGATGCCACTATTCCCCTGTAAAGGCCTTTGAAGACGCCAAAGGGGAGTTAGATTAATCCTTCAATTTTCCTCTAAATTTTTCGATGCGTCCATGCATTTCTCTTGCCCTTTGGCATCCCCAAAGTGGCATTAAAGTAAGCTTTCCAAATGTTTCTTTCCCTTTTGATGCCTCTATGCCCCTGTAATTGCCTTTGGCGGCGCCAAAGGGGATTTAAAATAAACCTTTAATTTGTCTTTTTATTTTTGGATGCCACCATGCAACTGTATTGGACTTTGGCACCCCCAAAGGGTATTTTAAGTAAACTTTTAATTACGGTCTTTCCCTTTAGATGCCACTATTCCCCTGTAAAGGCCTTTGAAGACACCAAAGGGATTTAGATTAATCCTTCAATTTTCCTCTAAATTTTCGGATGTCTCCACGCAATTCTCTTGCCCTTTGGCATCCCCAAAGTGGTATTAAAGTAAGCTTTCGAAATGTTTCTTTCCCTTTTGATGCCTCTATGCCGATGTAATTGCCTTTGGCGGCGCTAAAGGGGATTTAAACTAAATCTTTAATTTGTCTTTTTATTTTTGGATGCCACCATGAAAAAGTATTGGACTTTGGCACCCCAAAACGGTCTGTTAAGTAAACATTTAATTTGTCTCTTTCCCTTCAGATGCCACTTTTCCCCTGTAAAGGCCTTTGAAGACGCCAAAGGGGATTTAGATTAATCCTTGTACTTTCCTGTAAATTTTTCGATGCGTCCATGCAATTCTCTTGCCCTTTGGCATCCCCAAAGTGGCATTAAAGTAAGCTTTCCGAATGTTTCTTTCCCTTTTGATGCCTCTATGCCCCTGTAATTGCCTTTGGCGGCGCCAAAGGGTATTTGAAATAAATCTTTAATTTGTCTTTTTTTTTTTGGATGCCACCATGCAACTGTATTGGACTTTCGCACCCCCAAAGGGTATTTTAAGTAGACTTTTAACTAGGGTCTTTCCCTTTAGATGCCACTATTCCCCTGTAAAGGCCTTTGAAGACGCCAAAGGGGATTTAGATTAATCCTTCAATTTTCCTCTAAATTTATGGATGCCTCACCGCAATTTTCTTGACCTTTGGCATCCCCAAAGTGGCATTAAAGTAAGCTTTGCAAATGTTTCTTTCCCTTTTGATGCCTCTATGCCCCTGTAATTACCTTTGGCGGCTCCAACGGGGATTTAAACTAAACCTTTCATTTGTCTTTTTACTTTTGGATGCCTCCGTGCAGCTGTATTGGAGTTTGGCACCCCTAAACGGTCTTTTATATAAGATTTTAATTTATCTCTTTCCCTTCAGATGCCACTACTACCCTGTAAAGGCCTTTGAAGACGCCAAAGGGGATTTAGATTAATCCTTCAATTTTACTCTTAGATTTTGGATGCCTCCACGCAATTCCCTTGCACTTTGGCATCCCCAAAGTGGCATTAAGGTAAGCTTTGCAAATGTTTCTTTCCCTTTTGTTGCCTCTATGCCCCTGTAATTGCCTTTGGTGGCGCCAAAGGGGATTTAAACTAAAGCTTTAATTTGTCTTTTTATTTTCGGATGCCACCATGCAAAGGTATTGGACTTTAGCACCCCTAAACGGTCTGTTAAGTAAACTTTTAATTTGTCTCTTTCCATTCTGATGCCACTATTCCCCTGTAAACGCCTTTGAAGACGCCAAAGGGGAGTTAGATTAATCCTTCAATTTTCCTCTAAATTTTTCGATGCGTCCATGCAATTCTCTTGCCCTTTGGCATCCCCAAAGCGGCATTAAAGTAAGCTTTCCAAATGTTTCTTTCCCTTTTGATGCCTCTCTGCCCCTGTAATTGCCTTTGGTGGCGCCAAAGGGGATTTAAAATAAACCTTTAATTTGTCTTTTTATTTTTGGATGCCACCATGCAACTGTATTGGACTTTGGCACCCCCAAAGGATATTTTAAGTAAACTTTTAATTAGGGTCTTTCCCTTTAGATGCCACTATTCCCCTGTAAAGGCCTTTGAAGACGCCAAAGGGGATTTATATTAATCCTTCAATTTTCCTCTAAATTTTTGGATGTCTCCACGCAATTCTCTTGCCCTTTGGTATCCTCAAAGTGGTATCTAAAGTAAGCTTTCGAAATGTTTCTTTCCCTTTTGATGTCTCTATGCCCCTGTAATTGCCTTTGGCGGCACCAAAGGGGATTTAAAAAAATCTTTAATTTGTCTTTTTATTTTTGGATGCCACCATGCAAAGGTATTAGACTTGGGCACCCCAAAACGGTCTGTTAAGTAAACTTTTAATTTGTCTCTTTCCCTTCAGATGCCACTATTACCCTGTAAAGGCCTTTGAAGACGCCAAAGGGCATTTAGATTAATCCTTCAATTTTTCCTCTAAATTTTTGGATGCCTCACCGCAATTCTCTTGACCTTTGGCATCCCAAAGTGGCATTAAAGTAAGCTTTCCAAATGTTTCTTTCCCTTATGATGCCTCTATGCCCCTGTAATTGCCTTTGGCGGCGCCAAAGGGGATTGAAAATAAACCTTTAATTTGTCTTTTTAATTTTGGATGCCTCCGTGCAGCTGTATTGGACTTTGGCACCCCTAGACGGTCTTTTATATAAAATTTTAATTTATCTCTTTCCCTTCAGATGCCACTACTCCCCTGTAAAGGCCTTTGAAGACGCCAAAGGGGATTTAGATTAATCCTTCAATTTTCCTCTAAGATTTTGGATGCCTCCACGCAATTCCCTTGCACTTTGGCATCCCCAAAGAGGCATTAAGGTAAGCTTTGCAAATGTATCTTTCCCTTTTGGTGCCTCTATGCCCCTGTAATTGCCTTTGGTGCCGCCAAAGGGGATTTAAACTAAAGCTTTAATTTGTCTTTTTATTTTTGGATGCCACCATGCAAAGGTATTGGACTTTGGCACCCCTAAACTGTCTTTTAAGTATACTTTTAATTTTTCTCTTTCCCTTCAGATGCCACTATTCCTCTGTAAAGGCCTTTGAAGACGCCAAAGGAGAGTTAGATTAATCCTTCAATTTTCCTCTAAATTTTTCGATGCGTCCATTCAATTCTCTTGCCCTTTAGCATCCCAAAGTGGCATTAAAGTAAGCTTTCCAAATGTTTCTTTCCCTTTTGATGCCTCTATGCCCCTGTAATTGCCTTTGGCGGCGCCAAAGGGGATTTAAAATAAACCTTTAATTTGTCTTTTTATTTTTGGATGCCACCATGCAACTGTATTGGACTTTGGCACCCCCAAAGGGTATTTTAAGTAAACTTTTAATTAGGGTCTTTCCCTTTAGATGCCACTATTCCCCTGTAAAGGCCTTTGAAGACGCCAAAGGGGATTTAGATTAATCCTTCAATTTTCCTCTAAATTTTTGGATGTCTCCACGCAATTCTCTTGCCCTTTGGCATCACCAAAGTGGTACTAAAGTAAGCTTTCGAAATGTTTCTTTCACTTTTGATGCCTCTATGCCCCTGTAATTGCCTTTGGCGGCGCCAAAGGGGATTTAAAATAAACCTTTAAAATGTCTTTTTATTTTTGGATGCCACCATGCAACTGTATTGGACTTTGGCACCCCCAAAGGGTATTTTAAGTAAACTTTTAATTAGGGTCTTTCCCTTTAGATGCCACTATTCCCCTGTAAAGGCCTTTGAAGACGCCAAAGGGGATTTAGATTAATCCTTCAATTTTTCTCTAAATTTTTGGATGCCTCACCGCAATTCTCTTGCCCTTTGGCATCACCAAAGTGGTACTAAAGTAAGCTTTCGAAATGTTTCTTTCACTTTTGATGCCTCTATGCCCCTGTAATTGCCTTTGGCGGCGCCAAAGGGGATTTAAACTAAATCTTTAATTTCTCTTTTTGTTTTTGGATGCCACCATGGAAAGGTATTAGACTTTGGCACCCCAAAACGGTCTTTTAAGTAAACTTTTAATTAGGTCTTTCCCTTCAGATGCCACTATTCCCCTGTAAAGGCCTTTGAAGACGCCAAAGGGGATTTAGATTAATCCTTCAATTTTCCTCTAATTTTTGGATGCCTCACCGCAATTCTCTTGACCTTTGGCATCCCCAAAGTGACATTAAAGTAAGCTTTCCAAATGTTTCTTTCCCTTATGATGCCTCTATGCCCCTGTAATTGCCTTTGGCGGCGCCAAAGGGGATTTAAAATAAACCTTTAATTTGTCTTTTTAATTTTGGATGCCACCGTGTAGCTGTATTGGACTTTGGCACCCCTAAACTGTCTTTTATATAAAATTTTAATTTATCTCTTTCCCTTCAGATGCCACTACTCCCCTGTAAAGGCCTTTGAAGACGCCAAAGGGGATTTAGATTAATCCTTCAATTTTCCTCTAAGGTTTTGGATGCCTCCACGCAATTCCCTTGCACTTTCGCATCCATAAGTGGCATTAACGTAAGCTTTGCAGATGTTTCTTTCCCTATTGGTGCCTCTATGCCCCTGTAATTGCCTTTGGTGGCACCAAAGGGGATTTAAACAAAAGCTTTAATTTGTCTTTTTATTTTTGGATGCCACCATGCAAAGGTATTGGACTTTGGCACCCCTAAATGGTCTTTTAAGTAAACTTTTAATTTGTCTCTTTCCCTTCAGATGCCACTATTCCCTTGTAAAGGCCTTTGAAGACGCCAAAGGGGAGTTAGATCGATCCTTCAATTTTCCTCTAAATTTTTCGAAGTGTCCATGCATTTCTCTTGCTTTTTGGCATCCCCAAAGTGGCATTAAAGTAAGCTTTCCAAATGTTTCTTTCCCTTTTGATGCCTCTATGCCCCTGTAATTGCCTTTGGCGGCGCCAAAGGGGATTTAAACTAAATCTTTAATTTGTCTTTTTATTTTTGGATGCCACCATGCAAAGGTATTGGACTTTGGCACCCCAAAACGGTCTTTTAAGTAGACTTTTAATTAGGGTCTTTCCCTTTAAGATGCCACTATTCCCCTGTAAAGGCCTTTGAAGACGCCAAAGGGGATTTAGATTAATCCTTCAATTTTCCTCTAAATTTTTGATGTCTCCACGCAATTCTCTTGCCCTTTGGCATCCCCAAAGTGGTATTAAAGTAAGCTTTCGAAATGTTTCTTTACCTTTTGATGCCTCTATGCCCCTGTAATTGCCTTTGGCGGCGCCAAAGGGGATTTAAACTAAATCTTTAATTTGTCTTTTTGTTTTTGGATGCCACCATGCAAAGGTATTAGACTTTGGCACCCCTAAACGGTCTGTTAAGTAAACTTTTAATTTGTCTCTTTCCCTTCAGATGCCACTATTCCCCTGTAAAGGCCTTTGAAGACGCCAAAGGGGATTTAGATTAAACCTTCAATTTTTCTCTAAATTTTTGTATGCCTCACCGCAATTCTCTTGACCTTTGGCATCCCCAAAGAGGCATTAAAGTAAGCTTTCCTAATGTTTCTATCCCTTTTGATGCCTCTATGCCCCTGTAATTGCCTTTGGCGGCACCAAAGGGGATTTAAAATAAACCTTTAATTTGTCTTTTTATTTTTGGATGCCACCATGCAACTGTATTGGACTTTGGCACCCCCAAAGGGTATTTTAAGTAAACTTTTAATTAGGGTCTTTCCCTTTAGATGCCACTATTCCCCTGTAAAGGCCTTTGAAGACGCCAAAGGGGATTTAGATTAATCCTTCAATTTTTCTCTAAATTTTTGGATGCCTCACCGCAATTCTCTTGCCCTTTGGCATCCCCAAAGTGGCATTAAAGTAAGCTTTCTAATGTTTCTTTCCTTTTGATGCCTCTATGCCCCTGTAATTGCCTTTGGCGGCGCCAAAGGGGATTTAAAATAAACCTTTAATTTATCTTTTTATTTTTGGATGCCACCATGCAACTGTATTGGACTTTGGCACCCACAAAGGGTATTTTAAGTAAACTTTTAATTAGTGTCTTTCCCTTTAGATGCCACTATTCCCCTGTAAAGGCCTTTGAAGACGCCAAAGGGGATTTAGATTAATCCTTCAATTTTCCTCTAAATTTTTGGATGCCTCACCGCAATTTCTCTTGACCTTTGGCATCCCCAAAGTGGCATTAAAGTAAGCTTTGCAAATGTTTCTTTCCCTTTTGATGCCTCTATGCCCCTGTAATTGCCTTTGGCGGCTCCAAAGGGGATTTAAACTAAACCTTTCATTTGTCTTTTTACTTTTGGATGCCACCGTGCAGCTGTATTGGAGTTTGGCACCCCTAAACGGTCTTTTATATAAAATTTTAATTTATATCTTTCCCTTCAGATGCCACTACTCCCATGTAAAGGCCTTTGAAGACGCCAAAGGGGATTTAGATTAATCCTTCAATTTTCCTCTAAGATTTTGGATGCCTCCACGCAATTCCCTTGCACTTTGGCATCCCCAAAGTGGCATTAAGGTAAGCTTTGCAAATGTTTCTTTCCCTTTTGGTGCCTCTATGCCCCTGTAATTGCCTTTGGCGGCGCCAAAGGGGATTTAAAATAAACTTTAATTTTCTTTTTATTTTTGATGCCACCATGCAACTGTATTGACTTTGGCACCCCAAACGGTCTTTTTAGTAAACTTTTAATTTGGATCTTTCCCTTTAGATACCACTATCCCCTGTAAAGGCCTTTGAAGACGCCAAAGGGGAAATTATCTTCAATTTTTTTCTAAATTTTGGATGCCCCACGAATTCTTTTACCTTTGGCACCCCAAAAGGCATTAAGGGAATTTCAAATGCCTTTCCCTTTTGGTGCCCCTATGCCCTGTAATTGCCTTTGCGGCGCCAAAGGGGATTTTTAAATAAACTTTTAATTTTTTTTTATTTTGGGTGCCACCTGAAAGGTATTGGATTTTGGGACCCTAAATGTCTTTTTTATATTTTAATTTTTCTCTTTCCCTTTAGATGCCACTATTTTTCCCGTAAAAAGGGCCTTTTAAGACGCCAAAAGGATTTTGATTAATCCTTTAATTTTCCTCCCAATTTTTTATCTCCACATTCCGCCCTTTGCATCCCAAAGTGGGATTAAAGTAAGCTTTCCAATGTTTTCTTTTTCCTTTTTTGCCTCTATCCCTGTAATTTTCCTTTTGGGGCCCCAAAAGGGGGTTTAAAAAAACCTTTAATTGTCTTTTTTATTTTTGGATGCCACCCTCAAATTTTTTGGGCTTTGGCACCCCAAAGGGGTTTTTTTTAAATAAAATTTTAATTGGTCTTTTCCCTTAGTGCCACATTCCCCGAAGGGCTTTGAAACCCAAAGGGGGGTTTTTGATTTAAACCCATTTTTCCCTTTAAATTTTTGGGTTTTTCCCCCAAATTTCTGCCCTTTGGCATCCCCAAATGGCATTAAAGTAAAGCTTTTCCCAAAAGTTTTTCCTTTTGATGCCTCTACCCCGTAATTCCTTTGGGGCGCCCAAGGGAAAATTTAAAATAAACCTTTAAAAGTTTTTTTTTTTGGATCCCCTGCACTGTATTGGACTTTGGGACCCCAAAGGTTTTTAATAAATTTTAATTTAATTCTTTCCTTAAAGCCCCTATCCCTGTAAAAGGGCCCTTTGAAGACGCCAAAGGGGTTTAATTTAAACCTTTAATTTTTTTTCTAAATTTTGATGCCTCCCGCAATTCCTTCCTTTTGGCATCCCCAAAAAGGGATTTAAGGGAAGCTTTGAAAGTTTCTTTCCCTTTTTCCCCTACCCCCTTTAATTGCCTTTGGGGCGCCAAAGGGGGTTTTAAATAAACTTTAATTTTTCTTTTTATTTTTGGATGCCCATGCAAGTATTGGCTTTTGGGCCCCCCCAAAGGTTTTAAGTAAACTTTTAATTTTTTCCTTTTAGATGCCCCAAATTTTCCCTGAAAGGCCCTTTAAGACGCCAAAGGG
>NC_092284.1:12776166-12789934 GCF_036320965.1 Panulirus ornatus
AAAGTGGCTTTAAAGGAAGCTTTGCAATTTTCTTTCCCTATTGGCTATGCCCTGTAATTGCCTTTGGTGGGGCCAAGGGATTTAAACAAAACTTAATTTGTCTTTTTTTTTTTGATGCCACCATGCAAAGGTATTGGATTTGGCCCCCCTAAATGGTTTTTAATAAACTTTATTTGTTCTTTCCCTTCAATGCCCCTATTCCCTTAAAGGTCTTGAAGACGCCAAAGGGATTAGATCAAACCTTCAATTTTCCTCTAAATTTTTCGAAGTGTATGCAATTCTCTTGCCTTTGCATCCCAAAGTGGGATTAAAGTAGCTTCCAAATGTTTCTTTCCCTTTTGTGCCTTTATGCCCTGTAATTGCCTTTGCGGCGCCCAAAGGGGTTTAAAAAAAACCTTTAATTGTCTTTTTAAATTTTTGGGGCCACCATGCAAATGTATTGGACTTTGGCACCCCCAAAGGGTATTTTTAAGTAAATTTAATTAGGGTCTTTTTTCCCTTTAGATGCCACTATTCCCCTGTAAAGGCCTTTGAAGACGCCAAAGGGGATTTAGATTAATCCTTCAATTTTCCTCTAAATTTTTGGATGCTCCACGCAATTCTCTTGCCCTTTGGCATCACCAAAGTGGTACTAAAGTAAGCTTTCGAAATGTTTCTTTCCCTTTTGATGCCTCTATGCCCCTGTAATTGCCTTTGGCGGCGCCAAAGGGGATTTAAACTAAATCTTTAATTTCTCTTTTTTTTTTTGGATGCCACCATGCAAAGGTATTGACTTTGGCACCCCAAAACGGTCTGTTAAGTAAACTTTTAATTTGTGTCTTTCCCTTCAGATGCCACTATTCCCCTGTAAAGGCCTTTGAAGACGCCAAAGGGGATTTAGATTAATCCTTCAATTTTCGGATGCCTCACCGCAATTCTCTTGACCTTTGGCATCCCCAAAGTGGCATTAAAGTAAGCTTTCCAAATGTTTCTTTCCCTTATGATGCCTCTATGCCCCTGTAATTGCCTTTGGCGGCGCCAAAGGGGATTGAAAATAAACCTTTAATTTGTCTTTTTAATTTTGGATGCCACCATGCAGCTGTATTGGACTTTGGCACCCCTAAACGGTCTTTTAAGTAAAATTTTAATTTAGTCTCTTTCCCTTCAGATGCCACTACTCCCCTGTAAAGGCCTTTGAAGACGCCAAAGGGGATTTAGATTAATCCTTCAATTTTCCTCTAAGGTTTTGGATGCCTCCACGCAATTCTCTTGCACTTTGGCATCCCATAAGTGGCATTAAGGTAAGCTTTGCAAATGTTTCTTTCCCTATTGATGCCTCTATGCCCCTGTAATTGCCTTTGGTGGCACCAAAGGGGATTTAAACTAAAGCTTTAATTTGTCTTTTTATTTTTGGATGCCACCATGCAAAGGTATTGGACTTTGGCACCCCTAAACGGTCTTTTAAGTAAACTTTTAATTTGTCTCTTTCCCTTCAGATGCCACTATTCCCCTGTAAAGGCCTTTGAAGACGCCAAAGGGGATTTAGATTAATCCTTCAATTTTCCTCTAAATTTTTGGATGCCTCACCGCAATTCTCTTGCCTTTTGGCATCCCCAAAGTGGCATTAAAGTAAGCTTTCCAAATGTTTCTTTCCCTTTTGATGCCTCTATGCCCCTGTAATTGCCTTTGGCGGCGCCAAAGGGGATTTAAAATAAACCTTTAATTTGTCTTTTTATTTTTGGATGCCACCATGCAACTGTATTGGACTTTGGCACCCCAAAGGGTATTTTAAGTAAACTTTTAATTAGGTCTTTCCCTTTAGATGCCACTATTCCCCTGTAAAGGCCTTTGAAGACGCCAAAGGGGATTTAGATTAATCCTTCAATTTTCCTCTAAATTTTTGATGCCTCCACGCAATTCTCTTGCCCTTTGGCATCCCCAAAGTGGCATTAAAGTAAGCTTTCCAAATGTTTCTTTCCCTTTTGATGCCTCTATGCCCCTGTAATTGCCTTTGGCTGCGCCAAAGGGGATTTAAAATAAACCTTTAATTTGTCTTTTTATTTTTGGATGCCACCATGCAACTGTATTGGACTTTGGCACCCCCAAAGGGTATTTTAAGTAAACTTTTAATTAGGGTCTTTCCCTTTAGATGCCACTATTCCCCTGTAAAGGCCTTTGAAGACGCCAAAGGGGATTTAGATTAATCCTTCAATTTTCCTCTAAATTTTTGGATGTCTCCACGCAATTCTCTTGCCCTTTGGCATCACCAAAGTGGTATTAAAGTAAGCTTTCGAAATGTTTCTTTCCCTTTTGATGCCTCTATGCCCCTGTAATTGCCTTTGGCGGCGCCAAAGGGGATTTAAACTAAATCTTTAATTTGTCTTTTTGTTTTTGGATGCCACCATGCAAAGGTATTAGACTTTGGCACCCCAAAACGGTCTGTTAAGTAAACTTTTAATTTGTCTCTTTCCCTTCAGATGCCACTATTCCCCTGTAAAGGCCTTTGAAGACGCCAAAGGGGATTTAGATTAATCCTTCAATTTTTCTCTAAATTTTTGGATGCCTCACCGCAATTCTCTTGACCTTTGGCATCCCCAAAGTGGCATTAAAGTAAGCTTTCCAAATGTTTCTTTCCCTTATGATGCCTCTATGCCCCTGTAATTGCCTTTGGCGGCGCCAAAGGGGATTGAAAATAAACCTTTAATTTGTCTTTTTAATTTTGGATGCCACCGTGCAGCTGTATTGGACTTTGGCACCCCTAAACGGTCTTTTATATAAAATTTTAATTTATCTCTTTCCCTTCAGATGCCACTACTCCCCTGTAAAGGCCTTTGAAGACGCCAAAGGGGATTTAGATTAATCCTTCAATTTTCCTCTAAGAATTTGGATGCCTCCACACCATTCCCTTGCATTTTGGCATCCCAAAGTGGCATTAAGGTAAGCTTTGCAGATGTTTCTTTCCCTATTGGTGCCTCTATGCCCCTGTAATTGCCTTTGGTGGCGCCAAAGGGGATTTAAATTAAAGCTTTAATTTGTCTTTTTATTTTTGGATGCCACCATGCAAAGGTATTGGACTTTGGCACCCCTAAACGGTCTTTTAAGTAAACTTTTAATTTGTCTCTTTCCCTTCAGATGCCACTATTACCCTGTAAAGGCCTTTGAAGACGCCAAAGGGGAGTTAGATCAATCCTTCAATTTTCCTCTAAATTTTTCGAAGTGTCCATGCAATTCTCTTGCCCTTTGGCATCCCCAAAGTGGCATTAAAGTAAGCTTTCCAAATGTTTCTTTCCCTTTTGATGCCTCTATGCCCCTGTAATTGCCTTTGGCGGCGCCAAAGGGGATTTAAAATAAACCTTTAATTTGTCTTTTTATTTTTGGATGCCACCATGCAACTGTATTGGACTTTGGCACCCCCAAAGGGTATTTTAAGTAAACTTTTAATTAGGGTCTTTCCCTTTAGATGCCACTATTCCCCTGTAAAGGCCTTTGAAGACGCCAAAGGGGATTTAGATTAATCCTTCAATTTTCCTCTAAATTTTTTGATGTCTCCACGCAATTCTCTTGCCCTTTGGCATCACCAAAGTGGTATTAAAGTAAGCTTTCGAAATGTTTCTTTCCCTTTTGATGCCTCTATGCCCCTGTAATTGCCTTTGGCGGCGCCAAAGGGGATTTAAACTAAATCTTTAATTTGTCTTTTTGTTTTTGGATGCCACCATGCAAAGGTATTAGACTTTGGCACCCCAAAACGGTCTGTTAAGTAAACTTTTCATTTGTCTCTTTCCCTTCAGATGCCACTATTACCCTGTAAAGGCCTTTGAAGACGCCAAAGGGGATTTAGATTAATCCTTCAATTTTTCTCTAAATTTTTGGATGCCTCACCGCAAGTCTCTTGACCTTTGGCATCCCCAAAGTGGCATTAAAGTAAGCTTTCCAAATGTTTCTTTCCCTTATGATGCCTCTATGCCCCTGTAATTGCCTTTGGCGGCGCCAAAGGGGATTGAAAATAAACCTTTAATTTGTCTTTTTAATTTTGGATGCCACCGTGCAGCTGTATTGGACTTTGGCACCCCTAAACGGTCTTTTATAAAAAATCTTAATTTATCTCTTTCCCTTCAGATGCCACTACTCCCCTGTAAAGGCCTTTGAAGACGCCAAAGGGGATTTAGATTAATCCTTCAATTTTCCTCTAAGATTTTGGATGCCTCCACGCAATTCCCTTGCACTTTGGCATCCCCAAAGTGGCATTAAGGTAAGCTTTGCAGATGCTTCTTTCCCTATTGGTGCCTCTATGCCCCTGTAATTTCCTTTGGTGGCGCCAAAGGGGATTTAAACTAAAGCTTTAATTTGTCTTTTTATTTTTGGATGCCACCATGGAAAGGTATTGGACTTTGGCACCCCTAAACGGTCTTTTAAGTAAACTTTTAATTTGTCTCTTTCTCTTCAGATGCCACTATTCCCCTGTAAAGGCCTTTCAAGACGCCAAAGGGGAGTTAGATTAATCCTTCAATTTTCCTCTAAATTTTTCGATGCGTCCATGCAATTCTCTTGCCCTTTGGCATCTCCAAAGTGGCATTAAAGTAAGCTTTCCAAATGTTTCTCTACCTTTTCATGCCTCTATGCCCCTGTAATTGCCTTTGGCGGAACCAAAGGGGATTTAAAATAAATATTTGATTTGTCTTTCTAATTTT
Source organism: Panulirus ornatus (assembly GCF_036320965.1). NCBI lineage: Eukaryota > Metazoa > Arthropoda > Malacostraca > Decapoda > Palinuridae > Panulirus > Panulirus ornatus. The sequence continues at coordinate 12,780,834 of NC_092284.1, forward strand.
GGATGCCACCATGCAACTGTATTGGACTTTGGCACCCCCAAAGGGTATTTTAAGTAAACTTTTAATTAGGGTCTTTCCCTTTAGATGCCACTATTCAGGTGTAAAGGCCTTTGAAGACGCCAAAGGGGATTTAGATTAATGCTTCAATTTTCGTCTAAATTTTTTGATGTCTCCACGCAATTCTCTTGCCTTTTGGCATCCCTAAAGTGGTATTAAAGTAAGCTTTCGAAATGTTTCTTTCCCTTTTGATACCTCTATGCCTCTGTAATTGCCTTTGGCGGCGCCAAAGGGGATTTAAACTAAATCTTTAATTTGTCTTTTTGTTTTTGGATGCCACCATGGTAAGGTATTAGATTTTGGCATCCCTAAACGGTCTGTTAAGTAAACTTTTAATTTGTCTCTTTCCCTTCAGATGCCACTATTCCCCAGTAAAGGCCTTTGAAGACGCCAAAGGGGACTTAGATTAATCCTTCAATTTTTCTCTAAATTTTTTCATGCCTCATGGCAATTCTCTTGACCCCTGGCATCCCCAAAGTGGCATTAAAGTAAGCTTTGCAAATGTTTCTTTCCCTTTTGATGCCTCTATGCCCCTGTAATTGCCTTTGGTCGGCTCCAAAGTGGATTTAAACCTAACCTTTCATTTGTCTTTTTACTTTTGGATGCTACCGTGCAGCTGTATTGGACTTTGGCACCCCTAAACGGTCTTTTATATAAAATTTTAATTCATCTCCTTCCCTTCAGATGCCACTACTCCCCTGTAAAGGCCTTTGAAAACGCCAAAGGGGATTTAGATTAATCCTTCAATTTTCCTCTAAGATTTTGGATGCCTCCACGCAATTCCCTTGCTCTTTGGCATCCTCAAAGTGGCATTAAGGTAAGCTTTGCAAATGTTTTTTCCGTTTTGGTGCCTCTATGCCAATGTAATTGCCTTTGGTGGCGCCAAAGGGGATTTAAACTAAAGCTTTAATTTGTCTTTTTATTTTTGGATGCCACCATGCAAAGGTATTGGACTTTGGCACCCCTAAACGGTCTTTTAAGTAAACTTTTAATTTGTCTCTTTCCCTTCAGATGCCACTATTCCCCTGTAAAGGCCTTTGAAGACGCCAAAGGGGAGTTAGATTAATCCTTTAATTTTCCTCTAAATTTTTCGATTCGTCCATGCAATTCTCTTCCCCTTTGGCATCCCCAAAGTAGCATTAAAGTAAGCTTTCCAAATGTTTATTTCCCTTTTGATGCCTCTATGCCTCTGTAATTGCCTTTGGCGGCGCCAAAGGGGATTTAAAATAAACATTTAATTTGTCTTTTTATTTTTGGATGCCACTATGCAACTGTATTAGACTTTGGCACCCCAAAGGGTATTTTAAGTAAACTTTTAATTAGGGTCTTTCCCTTTAGATGCCACTATTCCCCTGTAAAGGCCTTTGAAGACGCCAAAGGGGATTTAGATTAATCCTACAATTTTCCTCTAAATTTTTGGATGTCTCCACGCAATTCTCTTGCCCTTTGGCATCCCCTAAGTGGTATTAAAGTAAGCTTTCGAAATGTTTCTTTCCCTTTTGATGCCTCTATGCCCCTGTAATTGCCTTTGGCGGCACCAAAGGGGATTTAAACTTAATCTTTATTTTGTATTTTTATTTTTGGATGCCACCATGCAAAGGTATTGGACTTTGGCACCCCTAAACGGTCTGTTAAGTAAACTTTTAATTTGTCTCTTTCCCTTCAGATGCCACTATTCCCCTGTAAAGGCCTTTGAAGACGCCAAAGAGGAGTTACATCAATCATTCAATTTTCCTCTAAATTTTTCGATGCGTCCATGCAATTCTCTTCCCCTTTTTCATCCCCAAGTGGCATTAAAGTAAGATTTCCAAATGTTTCTTTCCCTTTTGATGCCTCTATGCCCCTGTAATTGCCTTTGGCGGCCCCAAAGGGGATTTAAAATAAACTTTTAATTTGTCTTTTTATTTTTGGATGCCACCATGCAACTGTATTGGACTTTGGCACCCCCAAAGGGTATTTTAAGTAAACTTTTAATTAGGGTCTTTCCCTTTAGATGCCACTATTCCCCTGTAAAGGCCTTTGAAGACGCCAAAGGGGATTTAGATTAATCCTTCAATTTTCTATAAATTTTTTGATGTCTCCACGCAATTCTCTTGCCCTTTGGCATCACCAAAGTGGTATTAAAGTAAGCTTTCGAAATGTTTCTTTCCCTTTTGATGCCTCTATGCCCCTGTAATTGCCTTTGGCGGCGCCAAAGGGGATTTAAAATAAATCTTTAATTTGTCTTTTTGTTTTTGGATGCCACCATGCAAAGGTATTAGACTTTGGCACCCCTAAACGGTCTGTTAAGTAAACTTTTAATTTGTCTCTTTCCCTTTAGATGCCACTATTCCCCTGTAAAGGCCTTTGAAGACGCCAAAGGGGATTTAGATTAATCCTTCAATTTTCCTCTAAGATTTTTGATGCTCCACGCAATTCTCTTGCCCTTTGGCATCCCCAAAGTGGCATTAAAGTAAGCTTTCCAAATGTTTCTTTCCCTTTTGATGCCTCTATGCCCCTGTAATTGCCTTTGGCGGCGCCAAAGGGGATTTAAACTAAATCTTTAATTTGTCTTTTTATTTTTGGATGCCACCATGCAAAGGTATTGGACTTTGGCACCCCTAAACGGTCTTTTAAGTAAACTTTTAATTTGTCTCTTTCCCTTCAGATACCACTATTCCCCTGTAAAGGCCTTTGAAGACGCCAAAGGGGAGTTAGATTAATCCTTCAATTTTCCTCTAAATTTTTCGATGCCGTCCATGCAATTCTCTTGCCCTTTGGCATCCCCAAAGTGGCATTAAAGTAAGCTTTCCAAATGTTTCTTTCCCTTTTGATGCCTCTATGCCCCTGTAATTGCCTTTGGCGGCTCCAAAGGGGATTTAAACTAAACCTTTAATTTGTCTTTTTATTTTGGATGCCACCATGCAACTGTATTGGACTTTGGCACCCCAAAGGGTATTTTAAGTAAACTTTTAATTAGGGTCTTTCCCTTCAGATGCCACTACTCTCCTGTAAAGGCCTTTGAAGACGCCAAAGGGGATTTAGATTAATCCTTCAATTTTCCTCTAAATTTTTGGATGCCTCACCGCAATTCTCTTGACCTTTGACATCCCCAAAGTGGCATTAAAGTAAGCTTTGCAAATGTTTCTTTCCCTTTTGGTGCCTCTATGCCCCTGTAATTGCCTTTGGTGGCGCCAAAGGGGATTTAAACTAAAGCTTTAATTTGTCTTTAATTTAATTTGTTGACCGGTGAATACCAAGACGTTTCCTAATTTCAGAGTTGCTGTAGCCCTCAAAATGAAGCTGTAGAATAGCTTCACGTGTCTCTTGTGAGATCTCCATGGTAAAATTAGATATACCACAAAAACAACCTTTCGACATTGGCTCGCAGTGAACTATACCCGCGCTGTTTCAATTGTTTCAAAAATATATCGCATGTCTCATTACATTTCCTGCATGGACACGAAATGGCTGTGTATGATAACCTTTATGGACTGCCACGAACCCAGATGTGCTATAGAATAATACAATATCAATAGTAAAACATATTCTTCCCAAATTACACCTATACAATATGAAGCTATTGTGTTTACCTCGCACCACATTGAGATATGCTGCAGCTACCACATACGGGGGTTGCCGCATATAGCTGTGTGTGTCTCACAGCTATATTGCACACACCAATTCAAAAGTAGGGGTTCGTACTGCCTTGTATGATGTAATTTTATTGTTAATGATATAATGCCGCTCTTGTGGCACGTAACTTACATGGGTCTAGCATAGGACTCTGGAAACCTGTGGCTTCCAGGCACGTATACCAACCCTACCGGCATGGGACAACAGGTAGGTGTGATCATTACAGACGTCTTCAGACCCCCTCTGCGCGATAGTTTTTTGTTGTGTGCACGCTAGGGTCGGCTGGCCAGGGAGCGGCAGCTTGTCTACTGGATCACTGAGGTATGCTAGGGTCGGCTGGCCAGGGAGCGGCAGCTTGTCTACTGGATCGCACTGAGGTATGTTAGGGTCGGCTGGCCAGGGAGCGGCAGCTTGTCTACTGGATCGCGCGATGAGGTAGGCTAAGGAGAACCGGAGTGACGAGAGGCTGGTGCTCAGAGGTCGCATGATCACTCTCCTTGATAATGTTTTGTCCATACGGATGGTGGAGAGCAGTAACCTTAACAACTTAATGGAAGTTATGAGTGTCTGTGAAAAGGAGTGGGGGAAATGGCAGCAATAATGAAGGCTGCATAGAGAATGAGGTCCCTGCATCAGAGTTTATTAGCAGCCAAATACTTCGGGTGACTATATTTGATTATGGCTAAACCTTGATAACAATGAAGTAGGCAATATATCTGGAAATATTATCATCGTTACTGTAACCACAATTTCATACTAAAGATATTATGTAGATTATGTAAAAGTTGTTAAATTAGGCTTACAACTATCTAAACTTGATAATTAAAATTGAAATATTCAATTTAGGCAACCGATTGTATCCATTCCCTGTGAACATGGTTGTGTTTTATTATTTGGCAGAGAGAACAGGAGCTGCAAAGGTGACCTCCCTCCAGCGAACGTGATGGGCATAAGACGTCTCCCCGTTGAGCGACAGGCGAATATTGCACGACAAAGGAACACACCACAGAACTCCAGCGAGGAATGAACGCCTGAGGGAGCAGCACACATCCCGAGCGAAACTCAGATTTTGCTCTGAAGCAGTGTTCACGGAGGTGATGTGTGTGTCTCCAACTCTCATGGCAAGGTTCACTGCTGGAGGAGGAACTGTACCAGGCAGGAAGTTAATGATTTGTTGCTGTTCAAAAATTTAGAACGTCGTATTTATGGTAATAAAAAATTCATGCGAATACCCAAATGTTAATCATATACTGTTTATACAACACAAATGATATAAAGGTCGGCTGGCCAGGAGCGGCAGCTTGTCGACTGGATCGCGGTGAGGTAGACAAGGGTCTGCTGGCCATGGAGTGGCACTTCGTCTACTGGCTCGCGGTGAGGTAGGCTAGGGTCGGCTGGCCAGGGAGTGGTAGCTCGTCTACTGGATCGCGCTGAGGTAGGCAAGGGTCGGCTGACCTTGTATTGGCAGCTCGTCTACTGGATCGCGTTGAGGTAGGCTAGGGTCGGCTGGCCAGGGTGTGGCAGCTCGTCTACTGGATCGAGTTGAGGTAGGCAAATGTCTGCTGGCCAGGGAGCGGCAGCTTGTCTACCGGATTGCGTTAAGGTAGGGTAGGGTCGGCTGCCCAGGGAGTGGCAGCTCGTCCGCTGGATCGCGTTGATATAGACTAGGGTCAGCTGGCCAGGGAGCGGCAGCTTGTCTACTAGATCGCGTTGAGGTAGGCAAGGGTCGGCTGGCCAGGGAGCAGCAGCTTGTCTACTGAATCGCGGTGAGGTAGGCTAGGGTCGGCTGGCCAGGGAGCGGCAGCTTGTCGGCTGGCCATGGAGTGGCAGCTTCGATACTGGATCCGGTGGTAGGCAAGGTTCGGCTGGCCAGGAGTGGCAGCTCGTCTACTGGTATCGCGTGAGGTAGGCAAGGTCGGCTGCCATGGATTGGCAGCTTCGTCTACTGGATCGCGGTGAGGTAGGCTAGGGTCGGCTGGCCAGGGAGTGGCAGCTCGTCTACTGGATCGGTGAGGTAGGCAAGGTCGGCTGGCCAGGGAGCGGCAGCTTGTCTACTGGATTCGCGTTGAGGTAGGGCTAGGGTCGGCTGCCAGGGAGTGGCAGCTCGTCTCTGGATTCGGTTGAAGTAGCTAAGGTCGCTGGCCAGGGAGCGGCAGTTGTCTACTGGATCGCGTTGAAGGTAGGGAGGGTCGGCTGGCCAGGGAGGGCAGCTCGTCTACTGAGATCGCGTTGAGAGTACTGGGTCGGCTGGCCAGGGAGCGGCAGCTTGTCTACTGGATCGCCGGTGAGGTAGGCAAGGGTCGGCTGGCCAGGGAGCGGCAGCTTGTCTACTGGATTCGGTGAGGTAGGCTAAGGTCGGCTGGCAGGGAGCGGCAGCTTGCTGGTATATGCGGTGAGTAGCTAGGGTCGGCTGGCCAGTGGAGCGGCAGCTGTCTACTGGATTCGGTGAGGTAGGCTAAGGTCGGCTGGCCAGGCGAGCTGCTACTGTCTACTGGATCAGCGGTGGAGGGGGGTAGGGCTAAGGTCGGCTGGCCAGGGAGCGGTCAGCTTGTCTACTGGATCGCGGTGAGTAGGCTAGGTCGGCTGGCCAGGGAGCGGCAGTTTGTCTACTGGATCGCGGTGAGGTAGGCTAAGGTCGGCTGGCCAGGGAGCGGCAGCTTGTCTACTGGATCGCGGTGAGGTAGGCTAGGGATCGGCTGGCCAGGGAGCTGGCAGCTTGTCTACTGGATCGTCGGTGAGGTAGGCTAGGTCGGCTGGCCAGGGAGCGGCAGTTTGTCTACTGGATCGCGGTGAGGTAGGCTAAGGTCGGCTGGCCTAGGGAGTGGCAGCTCGTCTGCTGGATTATATTGCGGTAGGCTAGAGTCGGCTGGCCAGTGAGTGGCAGCTCGTCTACTGGAACGCGCTGAGGTAGGCAAGGTATGGCTGGCCAAAGAGCGGCAGCTTGTCTACTGGATCGCGGTGAGGTAGGCAAGGGTCGGCTGGCCAGGGTGTGGCCGCTCGTCTACTGGATCGAGTTGAGGTAGGCAAGGTCTGCTGGCCAGGGAGCGGTACTTGTCTATGGATACGTTGAGGACACACAGCAAAAAAACTATCGCGCCTTTTTTGTACGAAACAAAATGACGCACCAGACGTGGAATATGGAACAGTCAACATTTTCCTGTTGAGATGGTGGTAGCCTGATGTCCCTGCCTGTTGGTGTCCTCACCTATCTAATGGCAAGTTATATCCTTCAGTATGTAGTACAGTAGATGGGATACGTAAATTGAGCATGTGAATGTAATATTCTGCACAGTAATGCATATTGCAGTAATCATTATCTCTTGCATAGTGTCAAATTCGTGGTGTAAAATAATATACTATATGGTAACTACGACACTTTACTTCATACCGGCGGTGATTTATCTGTCTGCTGGTTTAGATTAATCAGCAACCTCACGTAATATGTAGTATCACCTGTGTGACTGATAACAGTAAGTCACAAACCTGGCACCACATCTTAGTATTTAGTAAACCAACATGAAAAGTAATGACTCTTTTCATGGATCTGCATTAGTTAACTTCCCTTTAACAGTTGAAAATCAGATTTCTATTTAACATGACCATAGACATGTTGTTGGAGGTTAAGAAAGTAATCTTTGACTGTAAGTTTTATTATTTCAATACTTGGTATAACCTTCTCCCGTTGCCAACACTTCATTGAGCCTTCGAGGCATGGATGCCAACGTGCGTTAAGTTCCTACCAGAAGGGCTTCGCAGATGTCCCATGCTTGTAAAGCATCATTTACGACTGTAGCACGACATCGATGTTGTCGGTCAGGCATCCTTTCTGCATGGCCGCCCATACGTGCTCTATCGGGTTGAGATCAGGCGATTTTGCAGGTTTGTGGCAACACTGTTATCGTGGATGGCGAGCATACCACGCCTTTGCAACCCTGGATGTGTGAAATGGGCTATTATCTTGGACGAGGTAAAATGGCTGCGGCTCTGGAAACGGCATGCCCCACTGAAGGTAGCAAGACCTCCTCCAGTATCTCAACGTATCTAGGCCCGGTCAACTGGCCAGGCCGACATCCACCAATTCACCGACACCAGCACCATGGATCCAACCAAATAGTCCTGCACTCACGCGCCCACTCCTCCTGCTACCAACCACATGTGTCTCGTATCTGGTTATATAAAATGTATAAAATTACATAAGACATTGTGTCTTACTCGTATTAGTGCAACTGATGCTGCAATATAGATTAAGATAATAACTAAATGAATTAAAATAGATATCAACTAACAATATATAATAGTTATTCATTATGAAATCACATCGTAAATGGAGATTATTGCTACAGTAGTTACATATGCCGTATGAAGTGATCATGATCACTGTTATTCACTTAAAAAATAATGACTGTGCATAACTAAAATGTAATACTGCAGCACAACAGACGTTTCAAGCAGCAAACGACTGTGGTGGCCGTGGCACCCTGGTTTTCAAAGACTTCCGGAACGGTGTTCATGTTGGCCTCACAGAATTGTCATTATAAAATGGAAAATATGTTATATAGCATAACCTGTGGTGTGTGTGTTTGTGTGTGTGTTTGTGAGGGAGAGAGAGAAAGACAGACAGAGAAAGAGCTAACCTGGTGTTAGGATGCCGCCAAACATGTTTGTTTGCAGGAGGACCATCGCTGCAGAAGGTTTTTCATCACAAAAGATGACGTTCTCCAAAACTGATGTGGCTTGTCGCATACTCAACGCATACTCCACCCTGCCTCCATGTTTGCCTCACTTAACATAGGTTTGTTTGCTGGTATACGACCACGTAGCCCTCAGAGTGATGTTTGTTTCGGACAGTTTGAGGGGTGCACTGCAGACAAGAGTATCCCGAATGTTGCTAGCGGGCGTGAAGGGGGCAGCAGCAATGACAGCTGCTATGGCTAGGGAAAGGATGACATATTGCAAAATATAACATCTGATGTGGTTGTTTACATAACATCAAGTGGTCCAGTATACTATATATGCAACATCATTACTATCATCTTCCGGGTTTGTGCAACGTGGGCGCCCCCGCCGATGCTGTTGTCTGTGTTGCCCAACTCTGCCTGTCGGCGAATCCATCGTGCTACGGTTGACCGGTGAATACCAAGACGTTTCCTAATTTCAGAGTCGCTGTAGCCCTCATTATGAAGCTGTAGAATAGCTTCACGTGTCTCTTGTGAGGTATCCATGGTAAAATTAGATATACCACAAAAACAACCTTTCGACATTGGCTCGCAGTGAACTATACCGCGCTGTTTCATTGTTTCAAAAATATATCGCATGTCTCATTACATTTTCCTGGCTGGACACGAAATGGCGGTGTAAGATAACCTTTATGGACTGCCACGAAACCCAGATGTGCTATAGAATAATTACATATCATAGAAAAAATTTTT
>NC_092284.1:12790034-12851967 GCF_036320965.1 Panulirus ornatus
ACCGTGTTGATGTAGGCAAGGATTGGTTGGCCGGGAGCGCACTTGTGTCCTGGAGCACGTGAGTCGGCTAGGGTCGGCTGGCCAGGTAGTGCAGCTCGTCTACTGGACCGACGGGTGTGGTAGGCAGAGTCGCCTGGCCATGGACTGGCAGCTTGTCGACTGATCCGCGTTGAGGTAGGCAAGTGGCGGCTGCCAGGGAGCGGCAGCTTGTGTACTGGATTTGCGTTGAGGTAGGGTAGGGCGCTATCCAGGGATTGGCAACTCGTCTACTGGATCGTGAGAGGTAGGCAAGGGTCGGCTGGTCCAGGGAGCGGCTGCTTGTCTACTGGATCGCGATGTGGTAGGCAGGGTCGGCTGGCCAGTGGAGTGGCAGTTCGTCTAGTGGATCGCGTTGAGGTAGGCAATGTCGGCCTGGCCAGGGAGCGGCACTTGTTTATTGTGGATCGCGGTGAGGTAGGCTAGGGTCAGCTGGCCAGGGAGCGGCATCTTGTCTACTGGATCGCTGTGAGGTAGGCTTGGGTCGGCTGGCCAGGGAGTGGCAGCTTGTCTACTGGATCGCGGTGAGGTAGGCTAGGGTCGGCTGGCCAGGAAGCGGAAGCTTGTCTAGTGGATCGCTTTGAGGTAGGCAAGTATTGGTTGGCCAGGGAGCGGCAGCTTGTCTCCTGGATCACGGTGAGGTAGGCTAGGGTCGGCTGGCCAGGGAGTGGCAGCTCGTCTACTGGATCGCGTTGAGGTAGGCTAGGGTCGGCTGGCCAGGGTGTGGCAGCTCGTCTAATGGATCGAGTTGAGGTAGGCTATTGTTGGCTGGCCAGAGAGCGGCAGCTTGCCTACTGGATCGCGGTGAGGTAGGCTAGGGTCAGCTGGCTAGGGAGCGGCAGCTTGTCTACTGGATCTCGGTGAGGTACGCTACGGTCGGCTGGCCATGGAGTGGCAGCTCGTCTACTGGATCGCGTTGTGGTAGTCAAGAGTCGGCTGGCCATGGAGTGGAAGCTTGTCTACTGGATCACGTTGAGGTAGGCAAGTGTCGGCTGACCAGGGAGCGGCAGCTTGTGTACTGGATCGTGTTGAGGTAGGCAAGGGTCGGCTGCCATGGGAGTGGCAGGTTATCTACTGGATCGCATTTATGTAGGCAAGGGTCGGCTGGCTAGGGAGCGGCAGCTTGTCTACTGGATCGCGGTGAAGTAGGCTACGGTCGGCTGGCCATGGAGTGCCAGATCGTCTACTGGATCGCGTTGTGGTAGGCAAGAGTCGGCTGGCCATTGAGTGGCAGCTTGTATACTGGATCGCGTTGAGGTAGGCAAGTGTCGGCTGGCCAGGGAGCGGCAGCTTGTCTACTGGATCGTGTTGAGGTAGGCTAGGGTCGGCTGTCCAGGGAGTGGCAGGTTATCTACTGGATCGCATTGATGTAGGCAAGGGTCAGCTGGCCAGGGAGCGGCAGCTTGTCTACTGGATCGCGGTGAGGTAGGCTAAGGTCGACTGGCCAGGGAGTGGCAGCTCGTCTACTGGATCGAGTTCAGGTAAGCTATTGTAGGCTGGCCAGAGAGCGGCAGCTTGCTTACTGGATCGCGGTGAGGTAGGCTAGGGTCAGCTGCCTAGGGAGCGGCAGCTTGTCTACTGGATCTCGGTGAGGTAGGCTACGGTCGGCTGGCCATGGAGTGGCAGCTCGTCTACTGGATCGCGGTGTGGTAGGCAAGAGTCGGCTGGCCATGGAGTGGCAGCTTGTCTACTGGATCGCGTTGAGGTAGGCAAGTGTCGGCTGGCTAGGGAGCGGTAGCTTGTGTACTGGATTGTGTAGAGGAAGGCTAGAGTCGGCTGGCCAGAGAGTGGCAGCTTGTCTACTGGATCGTGTTGGGGTAGGCAAGGATTGGTTGGCCAGGGAGCGGCAGCTTGTGTCCTGGATCACGGTGAGGTAGGCTAGGGTCGGCTGGCCAGGTAGTGGCAGCTCGTCTACTGGACCGCGGTGTGGTATGCAAAAGTCGGCTGGCCATGGAGTGGCAGCTTGTCTACTGGATCGCGTTGAGGTAGGCAAGTGTCGACTGGCCAGGGAGCGGCAGCTTGTGTACTGGATCGTGTTGAGGTAGGCAAGGGTCGGCTGGACAGGGAGTGGCAGGTTATCTACTGGATGGCATTTATGTAGGCAAGGGTCGGCTGGCTAGGGAGCGGCAGCTTGTCTACTGGATCGCGGTGAGGTAGGCTACGGTCGGCTGGCCATGGAGTGCCAGCTCGTCTACTGGATCGCGGTGTGGTAGGCAAGAGTCGGCTGGCCATGGAGTGGCAGCTTGTCTACTGGATCGCGTTGAGGTAGGCAAGTGTCGGCTGGCCAGTGAGCGGCAGCTTGTGTACTGATTGTGTTGAGGTAGGCTAGGGTCGGCTCGCCAGGGAGCGGCACCTTGTGTACTGGATTGTGTTGAGGTAGGCTAGGATCGGCTGGCCAGGGAGTGGCAGCTTGCCTACTGGATCGTGTCGAGGTAGGCAAGGATTGGTTGGCCAGGGAGCGGCAGCTCGTCTACTGGATCGCGGTGTGGTAGGCAAGAGTCGGCTGGCCATGGAGTGGCAGCTTGTCTACTGGATCGCGTTGAGGTAGGCAAGTGTCGGCTGGCCAGGGAGCGGCAGCTTGTGTACTGGATCGTGTTGAGTTAGGCAAGGGTCGGCTGGCCAGGGAGTGGCAGGTTATCTACTGGATCGCATTTATGTAGGCAAGGGTCGGCTGGCTAGGGATCGGCAGCTTGTCTACTGGATCGCGGTGAGGTAGGCTACGGTCGGCTGGCCATGGAGTGCCAGCTCGTCTACTGGATCGCGGTGTGGTAGGCAAGAGTCGGCTGGCCATGGAGAGGCAGCTTGTCTACTGGATCGCGTTGAGGTAGGCAAGTGTCGGCTGGCCAGGGAGCGGCAGCTTGTGTACTGGCTTGTGTTGAGGTAGGCTAGGGTCGGCTGGCCAGGGAGCGGCAGCTTGTCTACTGGATCGTGTTGAGGTAGGCTAGGGTCTGCTGGCCAGGGAGTGGCAGGTTATCTACTGGATAGCATTGATGTAGGCAAGGGTCGGCTGGCTAGGGAGCGGCAGCTTGTCTACTGATCGCGGTGAGGTAGGCTAAGGTCGTCTGGCCAGGGAGTGGCCAGCTCGTCTATTGGATCGCGTTGAGTAGGCTAGGGTCGGCTGGCCAGGAGTGGCAGCTTGTCTCCTGGATTCACGGTGAGGTAGGCAAGTGTCGGCTGGCCAGGGAGTGGCAGCTCGTCTACTGGATCGCGTTGAGGTAGGCTAGGGTCGGCTGCCAGGGTGTGGCAGCTGTCTACTGGATCGAGTTGAGGTAGGCTATGTCGGCTGGCCAGGAGAGCGGCAGCTTGTCTACTGGAACTCGGTGAGGTAGGCTACGGTCGGATGGCCATGGAGTGGCAGCTCGTCTACTGGATCGCGGTGTGGTAGGCAAGAGTCGGCTGGCCATGGAGTGGCAGCTTGTCTACTGGATCGCGTTGAGGTAGGCAAGTGTCGGCTGGCCAGGGAGCGGCAGCTTGTGTACTGGATCGTGTTGAGTTAGGCAAGGGTCGGCTGGCCAGGGAGTGGCAGGTTATCTACTGGATCGCATTTATGTAGGCAAGGGTCGGCTGGCTAGGGATCGGCAGCTTGTCTACTGGATCGCGGTGAGGTAGGCTACGGTCGGCTGGCCATGGAGTGCCAGCTCGTCTACTGGATCGCGGTGTGGTAGGCAAGAGTCGGCTGGCCATGGAGAGGCAGCTTGTCTACTGGATCGCGTTGAGGTAGGCAAGTGTCGGCTGGCCAGGGAGCGGCAGCTTGTGTACTGGCTTGTGTTGAGGTAGGCTAGGGTCGGCTGGCCAGGGAGCGGCAGCTTGTCTACTGGATCGTGTTGAGGTAGGCTAGGGTCTGCTGGCCAGGGAGTGGCAGGTTATCTACTGGATCGCATTGATGTAGGCAAGGGTCGGCTGGCTAGGGAGCGGCAGCTTGTCTACTGTATCGCGGTGAGGTATGCTAAGGTCGACTGGCCAGGGAGTGGCAGCTCGTCTATTGGATCGCGTTGAGGTAGGCTAGGGTCGGCTGGCCAGGGAGCGGCAGCTTGTCTCCTGGATCACGGTGAGGTAGGCTAGGGTCGGCTGGCCAGGGAGTGGCAGCTCGTCTACTGGATCGCGTTGAGGTAGGCTAGGGTCGGCTGGCCAGGGTGTGGCAGCTCGTCTACTGGATCGAGTTGAGGTAGGCTATTGTCGGCTGGCCAGAGAGCGGCAGCTTGTCTACTGGATCTCGGTGAGGTAGGCTACGGTCGGCTGGCCATGGAGTGGCAGCTCGTCTACTGGATCGCGGTGTGGTAGGCAAGAGTCGGCTGGCCATGGAGTGGCAGCTTGTCTACTGGATCGCGTGTAGGTAGGCAAGTGTCGGCTGGCCAGGGAGCGGCAGCTTATGTACTGGATTGTGTTGAGGTAGGCTAGGGTCGGCTGTCCAGGGAGTGGCAGCTTGTCTACTGGATCGTGTTGAGGTAGGCAAGGATTGGTTGGCCAGGGAGCGGCAGCTTGTCTCCTGGATCACTGTGAGGTAGGCTAGGGTCGGCTGGCCAGGTAGTGGCAGCTCGTCTACTGGATCGCGGTGTGGGAGGCAAGAGTCGGCTGGCCATGGAGTGGCAGCTTGTCTACTGGATCGCGTTGAGGTAGGCAAGTGTCGGCTGGCCAGGGAGCGGCAGCTTGTGTACTGGATCGTGTTGAGGTAGGCAAGGGTCGGCTGGCCAGGGAGTAGCAGGTTATCTACTGGATCGCGTTGAGGTAGGCTAGGGTCGGCTGGCCAGGGAGTGGCAGCTCATCTACTGGATCGCGTTGAGGTAGGCTAGGGTCGGCTGGCCAGGGTGTGGCAGCTCGTCTACTGGATCGAGTTGAGGTAGGCTATTGTCGGCTGGCCAGAGAGCGGCAGCTTGCCTACTGGATCGCTGTGAGGTAGGCTAGGGTCAGCTGGCTAGGGAGCGGCAGCTTGTCTACTGGATCTCGGTGAGGTAGGCTACGGTCGGCTGGCCATGGAGTGGCAGCTTGTCTACTGGATCGCGTTGAGGTAGGCTAGGGTCGGCTGGCCAGGGTGTGGCAGCTCGTCTACTGGATCGAGTTGAGGTAGGCTATTGTCGGCTGGCCAGAGAGCGGCAGCTTGCCTACTGGATCGCGGTGAGGTAGGCTAGGGTCAGCTGGCTAGGGAGCGGCAGCTTGTCTACTGGATCTCGGTGAGGTAGGCTACGGTCGGCTGGCCATGGAGTGGCAGCTCGTCTACTGGATCGCGGTGTGGTAGGCAAGAGTCGGCTGGCCATGGAGTGGCAGCTTGTCTACTGGATCGCGTTGATGTAGGCAAGTGTCGGCTGGCCATCGAGCGGCAGCTTGTGTACTGGATTGTGTTGAGGTAGGCTAGGGTCGGCTGGCCAGGGAGTGGCAGCTTGTCTACTGGATCGAGTTGAGGTAGGCTAGGGTCGGCTGGCCAGGGAGTGGCAGGTTATCTACTGGATCGCATTTATGTAGGCAAGTGTCGGCTGGCTAGGGAGCGGCAGCTTGTCTACTGGATCGCGGTGAGGTAGGCTACGGTCGGCTGGCCATGGAGTGGCAGGTTATCTACTGGATCGCACTGAGGTAGGCAAGGGTCGGCTGGCCAGGGAGTGGCAGCTTGTCTACTGGATCGCTTTGAGGTAGGCTAGGGTCGGCTGGCCAGGGAGTGGCAGCTCGTCTACTGGATCACTGTGAGATAGGCAAGGGTCGGCTAGCCAGGGAGTGTCAGCTTCTCTACTGGATCGCGGTGAGGTAGGATAGTGTCGGCTGACTCGTGTGTAGCAGCTCGTCTACTGGATCGAGTTGAGGTAGGCATGGGTCTGGTAGCCAGTGAGCGGCAGCTTGTCTACTCGATCGCTGTGTGGCAGGCAAGAGTCGGCTGTCCATGGAGTGGCAGCTTGTCTACTGGATCGCGTTGAGGTAGGCAAGTGTCGGCTGGCCAGGGAGCGTCAGCTTGTGTACTGGATTGTGTTGAGGTAGGCTAGGGTCGGCTGGCCAGGGAGCGGCGGCTTGTCTGCTGGATCGCGTTGAGGTAGGCAAGTGTCGGCTGGCCAGGGAGCGGCAGCTTGTGTACTAGATTGTGTTGAGGTAGGCTAGGGTCGGCTGGCCAGAGGAGTGGCAGGTTATCTACTGGATCGCATTGAGGTAGGCAAGTGTCGGCTGGCCAGGGAGTGGCAGCTTTTCTACTGGATCGCTTTGAGGTAGGCTAGGGTCGGCTGGCCAGGGAATGGCAGCTCGTCTACTGGATCACTGTGAGGTAGGCAAGGGTCGGCTAGCCAGGGAGTGTCAGCTTCTCTACTGGATCGCGGTGAGGTAGTCTAGGATCGGCTGGACAGGGAGTGGCAGCTCGTCTACTGGTTCGCGTTGAGGTAGCCATGGGTCGGATGGCCAGTGAGCGGCAACTTGTCTACTGGATCGTGGTGAGGTAGGCTAGGGTCGGCTGGCCAGGGAGTGGCAGGTTATCTACTGGATCACATTTATGTAGGCAAGGGTCGGCTGGCTAGGGAGCGGCAGCTTGTCTACTGGATCGTGTTGAGGTAGGCTAGGGTCGGCTGGCCAGCGAGTGGCAGGTTATCTACTGGATCGCACTGAGGTAGGCAAGGGTCGGCTGGCCAGGGAGTGGCAGCTTGTTTACTGGATCGCTTTGAGGTAGGTTAGGGTCGGCTGGCCAAGGAGTGGCAGCTCGTCTACTGGATCACTGTGAGGTAGGCAAGGGTCGGCTAGCCATAGAGTGTCACCTTCTCTACTGGATCGCGGTGAGGTAGGATAGGGTCGGCTGACCCGTGTGTAGCAGCTCGTCTACTGGATCGAGTTGAGGTAGGCAAGGGTATGGTAGCCAATGAGCGGCAGCTTGTCTACTGGATCGCGGTGTGGCAGGCAAGAGCCGGCTTGCCATGGAGTGGCAGCTTGTCTACTGGATCGCGTTGAGGTAGGCTAGGGTCGGCTGGCCAGGGTGTGGCAGCTCGTCTACTGGATCGAGTTGAGGTAGGCTATTGTCGGCTGGCCAGAGAGCGGCAGCTTGCCTACTGGATCGCGGTGAGGTAGGCTAGGGTCAGCTGGCTAGGGAGCGGCAGCTTGTCTACTGGATCTCGGTGAGGTAGGCTACGGTCGGCTGGCCATGGAGTGGCAGCTCGTCTACTGGATCGCGGTGTGGTAGGCAAGAGTCGGCTGGCCATGGAGTGGCAGCTTGTCTACTGGATCGCGTTGATGTAGGCAAGTGTCGGCTGGCCATCGAGCGGCAGCTTGTGTACTGGATTGTGTTGAGGTAGGCTAGGGTCGGCTGGCCAGGGAGTGGCAGCTTGTCTACTGGATCGAGTTGAGGTAGGCTAGGGTCGGCTGGCCAGGGAGTGGCAGGTTATCTACTGGATCGCATTTATGTAGGCAAGTGTCGGCTGGCTAGTGAGCGGCAGCTTGTCTACTGGATCGCGGTGAGGTAGGCTACGGTCGGCTGGCCATGGAGTGGCAGGTTATCTACTGGATCGCACTGAGGTAGGCAAGGGTCGGCTGGCCAGGGAGTGGCAGCTTGTCTACTGGATCGCTTTGAGGTAGGCTAGGGTCGGCTGGCCAGGGAGTGGCAGCTCGTCTACTGGATCACTGTGAGATAGGCAAGGGTCGGCTAGCCAGGGAGTGTCAGCTTCTCTACTGGATCGCGGTGAGGTAGGATAGTGTCGGCTGACTCGTGTGTAGCAGCTCGTCTACTGGATCGAGTTGAGGTAGGCATGGGTCTGGTAGCCAGTGAGCGGCAGCTTGTCTACTCGATCGCTGTGTGGCAGGCAAGAGTCGGCTGTCCATGGAGTGGCAGCTTGTCTACTGGATCGCGTTGAGGTAGGCAAGTGTCGGCTGGCCAGGGAGCGTCAGCTTGTGTACTGGATTGTGTTGAGGTAGGCTAGGGTCGGCTGGCCAGGGAGCGGCGGCTTGTCTGCTGGATCGCGTTGAGGTAGGCAAGTGTCGGCTGGCCAGGGAGCGGCAGCTTGTGTACTAGATTGTGTTGAGGTAGGCTAGGGTCGGCTGGCCAGAGGAGTGGCAGGTTATCTACTGGATCGCATTGAGGTAGGCAAGTGTCGGCTGGCCAGGGAGTGGCAGCTTTTCTACTGGATCGCTTTGAGGTAGGCTAGGGTCGGCTAGCCAGGGAATGGCAGCTCGTCTACTGGATCACTGTGAGGTAGGCAAGGGTCGGCTAGCCAGGGAGTGTCAGCTTCTCTACTGGATCGCGGTGAGGTAGTCTAGGATCGGCTGGACAGGGAGTGGCAGCTCGTCTACTGGTTCGCGTTGAGGTAGCCATGGGTCGGATGGCCAGTGAGCGGCAGCTTGTCTACTGGATCGTGTTGAGGTAGGCTAGGGTCGGCTGGCCAGCGAGTGGCAGGTTATCTACTGGATCGCACTGAGGTAGGCAAGGGTCGGCTGGCCAGGGAGTGGCAGCTTGTTTACTGGATCGCTTTGAGGTAGGTTAGGGTCGGCTGGCCAGGGAGTGGCAGCTCGTCTACTGGATCACTGTGAGGTAGGCAAGGGTCGGCTAGCCAGAGAGTGTCACCTTCTCTACTGGATCGCGGTGAGGTAGGATAGGGTCGGCTGACCCGTGTGTAGCAGCTCGTCTACTGGATCGAGTTGAGGTAGGCAAGGGTATGGTAGCCAATGAGCGGCAGCTTGTCTACTGGATCGCGGTGTGGCAGGCAAGAGCCGGCTTGCCATGGAGTGGCAGCTTGTCTACTGGATCGCGTTGAGGTAGACAAGTGTCGGCTGGCCAGGGAGTGGCAGCTTGTCTACTGGATTGTGTTGAGGTAGGCTAGGGTCGGCTGGCCAGGGAGCGGCGGCTTGTCTGCTGGATCACGTTGAGGTAGGCAAGTGTCGGCTGGCCAGGGAGCGGCAGCTTGTGTACTAGATTGTGTTGAGGTAGGCTAGGGTCGGCTGGCCAGGGAGTGGCAGGTTATCTACTGGATCGCATTGAGGTAGGCAATGGTCGGCTGGCCAGGGAGTGGCAGCTTGTTTACTGGATCGCTTTGAGGTAGGCTAGGGTCGGCTGGCCAGGGAGTGGCAGCTCGTCTACTGGATCACTGTGAGGTAGGCAAGGGTCGGCTAGCCAGGGAGTGTCAGCTTCTCTGCTGGATCGCGGTGAGGTAGTCTAGGGTCGGCTGGACTGGGAGTGGCAGCTCGTCTACTGGATCGCGTTGAGGTAGCCATGGGTCGGCTGGCTAGTGAGCGGCAACTTGTCTACTGGATCGTGGTGAGGTAGGCTAGGGTCGGCTGGCCATGGAGCGGCAGCTTCTCTACTGGATCGCGGTGAGGTAGGATAGGGTCGGCTGACCCGGGTGTAGCAGCTCGTCTACTGGATCGAGTTGAGGTAGGCTAGGGTCGGGTAGCCAGTGAGCGGCAGCTTGTCTACTGGATCGCGGTGAGGTAGGCTAGGGTCGGCTGTCCAGGTGCGGCAGGTTATCTACTGGATCGCGGTGAGGTAGGCTGGGCTTGGCTGGCAAGGGAGTGGCAGCTCGTCTACTGGATCGCGTTGAGGTAGGCAAGGGTCGGCTGGCCAGGGAGCGGCAGCTTGTCTACTGGATTGTGTTGAGGTAGGCTGGCCAGGGTGTGGCAGATCGTCAACTGGATCGCGTTGAGGTAAGCAATGGTCGGGTGGCCAGTGAGCGGCAGCTTGTCTACTGGATCGCTTTCAGGTAGGCAAGGGTCGGCTGGTCAGGGAGCGGCAGCTTGTCTACTGGATCGCTTTAAGGTAGGCAAGGATCGGTTGGCCAGGTAGCGGCAGCTTATGTACTGGGTCGCGGTGAAGTAGGCTATGGTCGGCTGGCCATGGAGTGGCAGCACGTCTACTGGATCGCTTTGAGGTAGGCAAGTGTCGGCTGGCCAGGGAGCGGAAGCTTTTCTACTGGATCACGTTGAGGTATGCAAGGGTCGGCTGGCCAGGGAGCGGCAGCTTGTGTACTGGATCGCGGTGTGGTAGGCTAGGGTCGGCTGGCCAGGGAGCGGCAGCTCGTCTATTGGATCGCGTTGAGGTAGGCAAGTGTCGGTTAGCCAGGGAGTGGCAGCTTGACTACTGGATGCGTTGAGGTAGGCAAGGGTAGGCTGGCCAGAGAGCGGCAGCTTGTCTACTGGATCGCGGTGAGGTAGGCTAGGGTCGGCTGGCCAGGGAGCGGCAGCTTGGCTACTGGATCTTGGTGAGGTAGGCTAGGGTCGACTGGCCAGGGAGCGGCAGCTTGTCTACTGGATCATGTTGAGGCAGGCTACGGTCGGCCGGCCAGGGAGTGGCAGCTCGTCTACTGGGTCGCGTTGAGGTAGGCAAGGGTAGGCTGGCCAGGGAGCGGCAGCTTGTCTACTGGATCGCGGTGAGGTAGGCTAGGGTCGGCTGGCCAGGGAGCGGCAGCTTGTCTACTGGATCTCGGTGAGGTAGGCTAGGGTCGGCTGGCCAGGGAGCGGCAGCTTGTCTACTGGATATCGGTGAGGTAGGCTAGGGTCGACTGGCCAGGGAGCGGCAGCTTGTCTACTGGATCGCGGTGAGGTAGCCTACGGGGAATCGGAGAGATGAGAGGTTGGTGCTCAGCGGTGACGTGATCACACTTCTTGATAATGTTTTCTCCATACGGGGCATCGCACATGAATTTGCCCTGTCCTCAAACACTGTGGAGTGGAATAGAAGATGGGTGGAGAGCGGTAATATTAACGACTTAATGTAAGTTATAGTGTGTGTGAAAAGGAGTGGGACATGGCAGCAATGATGAAGGATGCATAGAGAATGAGATATCTGCATCAGAGTTTATTAACAGAGTTTATTAATTCGTCACAAGAGGCAGCCAAATGAAGGTCAAAGTATTATACTGCTATACATTTGAATAACAAGTCATACTGAGGACGTTGCATGACCTGGACGAGGTAAGTAAGTTTTTGTTGAAATCATAAGACATGTTTGACGCCATCGGTGAATCACTGAACGAAACCCAGGACGCAAGTGGGTGGAGCTGTTGCCGTATGGTTCATCGTCAGATCCTTATTATGCTTTACTTCTCGTGAAATTTATAGACGATACGAGTGAATAGTTATGTTATCTATACATTACGTAGAAGATGTACATTTTTACATATGAGCATAAAGAATATACTTTGATTACATGATTACACATCGAGATATTTTTTCATATACGTCTATTTAAAAGAAATTCTAAATGAGCTTTGTATGATCATTTTGATTAAGAAATAGATAATTTTATCTAATATTGAGCGTATATTATCAGAAAAGACGTCAACATGTTTGGTTGGTAGGGTGAAGTACATGGAGACACCGTGAGCGGGTGGGAGGGTGGGAGCCGCCGGCCTCAGACCTGAGTGTCAACACGCCTCTGGATTCCAACCCAAGTTTTCATCTCGACTTTTTTTACACGTTGTATATATATATATATATGTTGGTGACGTCACCTGATGTTCTAACGTCACTGTTCCATGATTAGGTCGGCCTGATGACGTCGATTTCAAAATGGTTTTGACGTCAGCACAGAAATGTTAGGAAGATTTGATCATATATTTCTTACAGTTCACTCTTTGTTAATGTTTCTTCCTGTGCTGCGTTACATAGGCTGAGTTTATCATCATCTTTTAGACCAGTGGATTTCACTCACGTGTACGAATTTCATATATTTCGTGGTATAAGGTTTATATTAAGTCTATAGTATCCTATAACGTGTTATAAGATGGGATCTTATATGATGATAATTCTTCTTTGTTAACAATACTGCCACTATTCATGACCCCTTGATATGCCTTACCATATAGTAACCTGTTGCCTCTTATTGAACCTACAGTATGTCTTCAACTGTACCTGTAGGTTATGTTTCGCTGTAACTAATGGTCATCTGCTGTACCTAACCTTCGTATTCTGCTGTACCTACAGGTCGTCTTCTACTGTACCTGCAGGTCGTCGTCTTCTATACCTACAGGTCTTCTTCTGCTGTACCTACAGGTCGTCTGCTTCTGTACCTCCAGGTTGTCTGCTGCTGTACCTCCAGGTTGTGTTATGCTGTACCTCCAGGATGTCTTCTGTTCCACCTCCAGGTTGTCCTCTGATGTACCTTCAGATTGTCTTCTGCTGTACCTTCAAGCTGTTTGCTTCACCTCCAGGTTTGTGTCTGCTGCACCTTCAGGATGTCTTCTGCTGTACTTCTAGGTTGTCTTCTGCTGCACTACCAGGCTGTCCTCTGCCGTACCTCTAGGTTCTCCTCTGCTGCACCTTCAGGTCTTTTGCTGAACCTCCAGTCTGTCTCCTGCACTTCCAGGTTGTCTTCTTTTGAACCTCCAAGTTGTCCTCTGCTGTATATTCAAGTTGCTTTCTGCTGTACCTCCAGTTAGTCTGCTCCACCTCCAGCTTGTCTTCTGATGTACCTTCAGGTTGTCTTCTGCTGTACCTCCAAGCTGTTTGCTTCACCTCCAGGTTTTTCTTCTGCCGTACCTCCAGGTTGTCTTTTACTGTACCTCGAGGCTGTGTTCTGCTGCACCTCCAGATTGTCTTCTGCTGTACTTCTAGGTTATCCTCCGCTCCACCTTCAGGTTGTCTTCAGCAACACTTAAGGTTTTCTTCTCCTGTACCTTCAGATTGTCTTCTGATGCACCTCCAGGTTGTCCTCTGCTTCACCTTCAGGTTGTCTTCTGCTCCATCTTCAGATTGTCTTCAGCTGTACCTCCAGGTTATCCTCTGCTCCACCTTCAGGGTATCTTCTGCTGCACTTACAAGTTGTATACTGCTGTACCTCTAGGTTGTCTTCTGCTGTACCTTCAAGCTGTTTGCTTCACCTCCAGGTTTGTGTCTGCTGCACCTCCAGGATGTCTTCTGCTGTACTTCTAGGTTGTCTGCTGCTGTACCTCAAGGTTGTCTGCTGCTGCACCTTCAAGTCTTTTCCTGTACCTCCAGATTGTCTGCTACACCTTCAGGTTGTCTTCTGCTCCATCTTCAGGTTGTCTTTTCTGAATCTTCAGGTTGTTTTCTGCTGTACCTCGGGGTTCTCTTCTGCTGTACCTTCAAGCTGTTTGATTCACCTTCAGGTTGTCTTCTGCTCTACATTCAAGCTGTTTGCTTCACCACTAGGTTTTTTTCTGCAGCACCTCCACGTTGTCTTCTGCTGCACCTACAGGTTGTCTTCTGCTGTACTTCCAGGTTGTCTACTGCTATACCTCCAGGTTGTCATCTGTTGTACCTCTAGGTTGTCTTCTCCCGCATCTCCAGGCTGTCTTCTGCTGTACCACCGGGTTGACTTCTTCTGTACTTCCAGGTTGTCCTCTGCTGTACCTCCAGGTTCTCTTTTGCTGCACTCTCAGGTCTTTTCCTGAACCTCCAGTCTGTCTCCTGCACTTCCAGGTTGTCTTATGTTGAACCTCCAAGTTGTCCTTTGTTGTACATTAAAGTTGTTTTCTGTTGTACCTGCAGTTTGTCTGCTGCACCTCCAGGTTGTCTTCTCCTACACCTTCAGGTTGTCTTCTGCTGTATTCCAGATTGTCTGCTGCTGTACCTCCAGGTTGTCCTCTGCTCCACCTTCAGGTTGTCTTCTGCTACACTTACAGGTTTTATACTGCTGTACCTCCAGCTTTCTTCTCCTGTACCTCCAGGTTGTCTTCTGATACAGCTCCAGGCTGTCTTCTGGTGTAATTCCAGGTTTTCTTCTGCTCCACACTCAGGTTATCATTTGCTCCACTTACAGGTTGTATGCTGCTGTACCTCCAGGTTATCTTCAGCTGGGCATCCAGGTTGTGCTCTGCTGTAACTCCATGTTGTCTTCCGCTGTACCTCGGGGTTATCTTATGCTGTACCTCCAGGTTGTGCTCTGCTGTTCCTCCAGGTTGTCTTTTACTGTACCTCATGGATGTCTTCTGCTGTACCTCCAGATTGTCTTCTGCTGTACCTCTAGGTTATCTTCTGCTGTACCTTCAAACTATTTGCTTCACATCCAGTTTTTTTCCTGCTGCACCTCCAGGTTGTCTTCTGCTGCACCTACACGTTGTCTGCTGCTGTACCTCCAGGTTGTCAACTGCTTCACCTACAGGTTGTCTTCTGCTGTACTTCCACCTTGTCTGCTGCTGTATCTCCTGGTTGTCTTCTGCTCCATCTTCAGGTTGTCTTCTTGTGAATCTCCAGGTTGTCTTCTGCTGTACCTCGAGGTTGTCGTCCGCTGTACCTTCAAGCTATTTCCTTCACCTCCAGGTTTTTTTCTGCTGCACCTCCAGATTGTCTTCTGGTACACCTACTGGTTGTCTTCTGCTACAACTACTGGTTGTTTTCTGCTGTACTTCCAGGTTGTCTGCTGCTGTTCCTCCAGGTTGTCTTCTGCTGCACCTTCGAGCTGTTTGATTCACTTTCAGGTTGTCTTCTGCTGTACCTTCAAGCTGTTTGCCTTACCTTCAGTTTTTTTTTTTTGCTTCACCTCCAGGTCGTCTTCTGCTGCACCTACAGGTTGTCTTCTGCTGTGCCTCCAAGTTGTCTTCTGTTGTACCTCCAGGATGTCTTCTGCTATACCTTCAGGTCATTTTCTGCTATATCTCCAGGTTGTCTGCTACTGTACCTCCAGGTTGTCTTCTGCTGTACCTTCAATCTCATTCCTTCACCTCTAGGTTTATCTGCTGCACCTTCAGGTTGTCTTCTGCTCCATCTACAGGTTGTCTTCTGCTCCATCTTCAGGTTGTCTTCTGCTACACTCACAGGTTTTTATTCTGCTGTACTCCCAGGTTTAATTCCCCTGCACCTCCAGATTGCCTTCTGATGCACCTCCAGGTTGTCTTCGTCTGTAACTCCATGTTGTCCTCTGCTCCACCTTCAGGTTATCTTCTGCTGCACTTACAGGTTGTATAGTGCTGTACCTTCAAGTTGTCTGCTGATGTACCTCCAGGTTGTCTGATACTGTACCTCCTGGTTGTGCTCTGCTGTACCTCCATGCTGTCTTCTATTGTACCTCCACGCTATCTTCTGCTGCACCTCCACGTTGTCTTCTGCTGCACCTACAGGTTGTCTTCTGCTGTACTTCCAGGTAGTCTGCTGCTATACCTCCAGGTTGTCATCTGCTGTACCTCTAGGTTGTCTTCTCCTGCATCTCCAGGCTGTCTTCTGCTGTACCACCGGGTTGACTTCTTATCTACTTCCAGGTTGTCCTCTGCTGTACCTCCAGGTTGTCTTCTGCTGTACTACCAGGTTGTCCTCTGCTGTACCTCCAGGTTCTCTTCTGCTGTACTTTCAGGTCTTTACATGAACCTCCAGTCTGTCTCCTGCACTTCTAGGTTGTCTTATGTTGAACCTCCAAGTTGTCCTTTGTTGTAAATTAAAGTTGTTTTCTGTTGTACCTGCAGTTTGTCTGCTGCTCCTCCAGTTTGTACCTCCAGGTTGTCTTCTGTTGTACCTCCAGGTTGTCTTCTGTTGAACCTCTAAGTTGTACTTTGCTATACATTCAGGTTGTTTTCTACTGTACCTCCAGTTAGTCTGCTCCACCTCCAGCTTGTCTTCTGCTGTACCTTCAGGTTGTCCACTTCTCTACCTCTAGGTTGACATCTACTCCACCTCCAGGTTGTCTTGTGCTCCATCTTCAGGTTGTCTTCTGCTGTACTTCCAGATTGTCTGGTGCTGTACCTCCAGGTTGTCCTCTGCTCCACCTTCAGGTTGTCGTCTGCTACACTTACAGTTTTTATACTGCTGTACCTTCAGCTTTTCTTCTGTACCTCCAGGTTGTCTTCTGATACACCTCCAGGTTGTCTACTGCTGTAACTCCAGGTTTTCCTCTGCTCCACACTCAGGTTATCTTCTGCTCCACCTACAGGTTGTATGCTGCTGTACCTCCAGGTTATCTACAGCTGGGCATCCAGGTTGTGCTCTGCTGTTCCTCCATGTTGTCTTCTGCTGTACCTCCAGTTATCTTCTGCTGTACCTTCAGGTTGTGCTCTACTGTTCCTCCAGGTTGTCTTTTACTGTACCTCATGGCTGTCTTCTGCTGTACCTTCAAACTATTTGCTTCACCTCCAGGTTTTTTCCTGCTACACCTCCAGGTTGTCTTCTGCTGCACCTACACGTTGTCTGCTGCTGTACCTCCAGGTTGTCATCTGCTGTACGTCTAGGTTGTCTTCTGCTGCATCTCCAGGTTGTGTTCTGATGTACCTCCAAGTTGTCCTCTGCTGTACCTCCAGGTTCTCTTCTGCTGCACCTTCAGGTCTTTTGCTGAAAACTCCAGTCTGTCTCCTGCACTTCCAGGTTGTCTTCTTTTGAACCTCCAAGTTGTCCTCTGCTGTACATTCAAGTTGTTTTCTGCTGTACCTCCAGTTTGTCTGCTGCTCCTCCAGTTTGTCTTCTGCTGTACTTCCAGGTTTTCTTCTGTACCTCCAGGTTATCTACTGATGCACCTCCAGGCTGTCTTCTGCTGGAAGTCCAGGTTATCCTCTGCTCCACATTCAGGTTATCTTATGCTGCGCTTACAGATTGTATACTGCTGTCCCTCGAGGTTACCTTCTACTGTAAATCTGAGTTGTGCTCTGCTTCACCTCAAGATTGTCTTCTTCTGTACCTCCATGTTGTCCTCTGCTGTAACTTCAAATTGTTTGCTTCACCTCCAGGTTGTCTTCTGCTGTACTTCCAAGGTGTTTGCTGCTGTACCTCCAGGTTGTCTTCTGTTGTACCTCTAGGTTGTCTTCTTCTGTACCTCCAGGTTGCCTTTTGCTGTACCTCCAGGTTGTCCTCTACTCCACCTTCGGGTTGTCTTCTGCTCCACTTACAGGTTTTATTCTGCTGTACCTCAAGGTTTTATTCTACTGTACCTCCAGGTTGTCTTCTTCTGTACCTCCAGGTTGCCTTCTGCTGTACCTCCAGGCTGTCCTCTACTTCACCTTTGGGTTGGCTTCTGCTACACTTAGTCTTTATTCTGCTGTACCTTCAGGTTTCCTTCTCCTGTACGTCCAGGTTGTCTTCTGATACTCCTCCAGGTTGTCTTCTCCTGTAACTCCAGGTTATCCTCGGCTCCAATTCATGTTATCTTATTCTGCACTTACTGGTTGTATACTGTTGTACCTCCAGGTTATACTCTGCTTTACCTCCATGCTGTGCTCTGCTGTTCCTCCAAGTTGTCTTCTGCTGTACCTCCAGGTTTTCTTTTGCTGCACTTCCAGGTTGTCTGCTGCTGTACTTCCATGTTGTCTGCTGCTGTACCTCCATGTTGTTTTCTGCTGTACCTCCAGGTTATTTTCTGCTATATTCCAGGTTCTGCTCTGCTGTTCCTCCAGGTTGTCTTTTACTCTACCTCAAGATTATCTTCTGCTATACCCCGAGGTTGTCGTCTGCTGTACCTTGAAACTGTTTGCTTCACCTCCAGGTTTTTTTTCTGCTGCATTTCCAGGTTGTCTTCTGCTTCACTTCCAGGTTGTCTTCTGCTGCACATACAGGTTGCCTTCTGCTGTACTTCCAGGCTGTCTTCTGCTGTACCTCGAGATTGTCTCCTGCTGTACCTCTAGACTGTCTTCTACTGAATCTCCAGGTTGTCTTCTGCTGTACCTCCAGGTTGTCTTCTGCTGTACTTCCAGGCTGTCCTCTGCTGTACCTCCAGGTTGTCTTCAGCTGTACTTCCAGGTTGTCCTCTACCGTACCTCCAGGTTCTCTTCTGTTGCACCTTCAGGTATTTTGCTGAGCCTCCAGTCTGTCTCCTGCACTTCAAGGTTGTCTTCTGTTGAACCTCCAAGTTGTCCTCTGCTGTACATTCAAGTTGTTTTTGCTGTACCTCCAGTTTGTCTGCTGCTCCTCCAGGTTGTCTTCTGATGTACATCCAGTTTGTCTGCTGCTCCTCCAGGTTGTCTTCTGATGTACCTCCAGGTTGTCTTCTGCTGTACCTTCAGGTTGTCTTCTGCTCCATCTTCAGGTTGTCTTCTGCTCCATCTTCAGGTTGTCTTCTGTTGCACCTCCAGGTTGTCTTCTGCTCCATCTTCAGTTTGTCTTTTGTTGAATCTTATGGTTGTCCTCTGCTGCATCTTCAGGTTGTCTTCTGCTACACTTCCAAGTCTCATTGTGCTGTACCTCCAGGTTTTCTTCTGTACCTCCAGGTTGTCTTATGATGTACCTCCAGGTTGTCTTTTGCTGCAACTCCAGGTTATCCTCTGCTTCACATTCAGGTTATCTTCTGCTGCACTTACAGGTTTTATATTGCTGTAATTTCAGGTTATCTTCTGCTGTACCTCCAGGTTGTGCTCTGCTGTTCCTCCAAGTTGTCTTCTGCTGTACCTCGAGGTTGTCGTCTGCTGTACCTTCAAGTTATTTCCTTCACCCCAAAGTTTTTTTCCGCTCTACCTCCAGGTTGTCTTCTGCTACACCTACTGGTTGTCTTCTGCTGTACCTTCAAGCTGTTTGCTTCACCTACAGGTTTTTTTTCTACTGTACCTCCCGGTTGTCTTCTGCTGTACCTTCAGTCATTTTCTGCTTTACCTCCAGGTTGTCTGCTACTGTACCTCCAGGTTGTCTTCTGCTGTACCTCAATGTTGTCTTCTACTGTACCTTCAATCTCTTTCCTTCACCTCTAGGTTTTTTCTGTTGTACCTCCAGGTTGTCTTCTGCTGCACCTACAGGTTGTCTTCTGCTGTACTTCCAGGTTGTCTGTTACTGTACCTCCAGGTTGTCATCTGCTCCACCTTCAGGTTGTCTTCTGCTACACTTACAGGTTTTATTCAGCAGTACCTCCAGGTTTTCTTCTGTACCTCCACGTTGTCTTCTGATGCACCTCCAGGTTGTCTTCTGCTGTAACTCCAGGTTATCCTCTGCTCCACATTCAGGTTATCTTCTGCTGCACTTAGAGGTTTGTATACTGATGTACCTTCAGGTTGTCTCCAGCTGCACTTCTAGGTTATCTTCTGCTGTACATCCCGGTTGTCCTCTCCTGTTCCTCCAGGTTCTCCTCTGCTGCACATTCAGGTCTTTTGCTGAACCTCCAGTCTGTCTCCAGCACTTCCAGGTTGTCTTCTTTTGAACCTCCATGTTGTCCTCTGCTGTACCTTCAGTTTATTTTCTGGTATACCTCCAGGTTTTCTCCTGCTGCATCTTCAGGTTGTCTTCTGCTGCACCTCCAGCTTGTCTTCTGCTGTACCTGCAGGTTGTCCTCTGCTCCACCTTCAGGTTGTCTTCTGCTACACTTACAGGTATTATTCTGCTGTACCTCCAGGTTTTCTTCATCTGTATCTCCAGGTTGTCTTCTGATGTAACTCCAGGTTGTCTTCGTCTGTAACTCCAGGTTATCCTCTGCTCCACATTCAGGTTATCTTCTGCTGCGCTTACAGGTTGTATACTGCTGTACCTCCAGGTTATCTTCTGCTGTACCTCCAGGTTGTGCTCTGCTGTTCCTCCAAGTTGTCCTCTGCTGTACTTCCAGGATGTCCTCTGCTGTAACTCCAGGTTCTCTTCTGCTGTACCTTCAGGTTGTCTTTTGCTGTACCTCAAGGCTCTCTTCTGCTGTACCTTCAGGCTGTTTGATTCACTTTCAGGTTGTCTTCTGCTGTACCTCTAGGTTGTCTTGTGCTGTAACTTCAAGCTGTTTGCTTCACCTTCAGGTTTTTTTTCTGCTTTACCTCCAGGTCGTCTTCTGCTGCACCTACAGGTTGTCTTTTGCTGTACCCCCAAGTTGTCTTCTGCTGTACCTCTAGGATGTCTTCTGCTGCATCTCCAGGTTGTCTTCTGCAGTACCTCCAGGTTGTCTTCTGCTGTACTACCAGGTTGTCATCTGCTGAACCTCCAGGTTGTCCTCTCCTCTTCCTCCAGGTTCTCTTCTGCTGCACCTTCAGGTCTTTTGCTGAACCTTCAGTCTGTCTCCTGCACTTCCAGGTTGTCTTCTGTTGAACCTTCAAGTTGTCATTTGCTGTACATTCAAGTTGCTTTCTGCTGTACCTCCAGTTTGTCTGCTATACCTCAAGGTTGTGTTCTGCTGCACCTCCAGGTTGTCTTCTGCTGTACCTGCAGGTTGTCCTCTGCTCCACCTTCAGGTTGTCTTCTGCTACACTTACAGGTATTATTCTGCTGTACCTCCAGGTTTTCTTCATCTGTACCTCCAGGTTGTCTTCTGATGTAACTCCAGGTTGTCTTCGTCTGTAACTCCAGGTTATCCTCTGCTCCACATTCAGGTTATCTTCTGCTGCGCTTACAGGTTGCATACTGCTGTACCTCCAGGTTATCTTCTGCTGTACCTCCAGGTTGTGCTCTACTGCTAATTCAAGCTGTCTTCTGCTGTACTTACAAGTTGTCCTCTGCTGTAACTCCAGGTTCTCTTCTGCTGTACCTTCAGGTTGTCTTTTGCTGTACCTCTAGGCTGTCTTCTGCTGTACCTTCAAGCTGTTTGCTTCGCTTTCAGGTTGTCTTCTGCTATATCTTCAAGCTTTTTGCTGCACCTCAAGGTTATCTTCTGCTATGCCTCCAGGTGAAGACTGTCTTCTGCTGTACCTTCAAGATGTTTGATTCACTTTGAGGTTGTCTTCTGCTGTACCTCTAGGTTGTCTTCTGCTGTACCTTCAAGCTGTTTGCTTGACCTTCACGTTTTTTTCTGCTGTATCTCCAGGTCGTCGTCTGCTGCACCTACAGGTTGTCTTCTGCTGTACCTCCAAGTTGTCTTCCGCTGTACCTCCAGGTTGTCTTCTGCTGCATCTCCAGGTTGTCTTCTGCTGTACCTCCAGGTTGTCTTCTGCTATACTACCAGGTTGTCATCTGCTGTACCTCCAGGTTCTCCTCTGCCCCAACTTCAGGTTGCCTTCTGCTACACTTACAGGTTTCATTCTGCTGTCAATACCAGTGTCGGTGTACTGACTAGCGTGAGCACTGTTGAGGGAATTTATGCCACTGAAATACGTCAAATGGCTGCAAGGTTGCAACAGGCATATCCAGAGGACCTGGAGGACTGCTATCCTGATGAATCCTTCATTATGTTCAGTGCACAAAGTGCAAGTCACATGTGATGACAAGACCCTTTATATGCACTTCGTGAACTAGACACTTCACAACTGGATGTGCTTTTGCCCAACATATGAGTTGCTTTGATTATTCATGCGACTATTATGGCGCCAAATGCTGGAGGGGATCGAGCCATTAAAATATCTAGAAACATGCATTCCGCATTAGCGTTACTATAAGTTAACCCAGCATGCTATCGACTCCGTGATCAGCTTATATAGGATTTGTGTATAGTGTTATAATTTCATGCTTTACGTGTGAGGAATTAATGGTTTTAATATAGTGCCTGGCGCCCCAAGGTAGCTTAACTCACAGAGGGGCTCCACAAGTGAACACAGGTATAAGGTATCATGTGTTAAGTTCAATTCTGATATTTTCTATCACTGGCTGTCATACGTGTTATCTGCGTCTCTAGAGGATGGCGCTTTGATCACGCCGCTGGCATATCTGTCCAATCGAAAAAGATCAGTATGGAAAATGTTACTCTCCTAGACTAGTGTGGTGCCAGTCTATCATGAAAGTGATATATAGAACTCTACCTCAGCGATCAGATAGCGTTACAATAATCACCTGCTCTGCGTCTGATATCTCCTCTGATGACATTTTTTGATATTTTCGGCAGAGATGATAGGTTCCACCGAAATTTGAAGATTCGAAAAGGTGGTGTTAATGGTCACAATAACACCATAAAAGATAGTACACATATTAATACAATGATCAAAATCAAAGCACTTCATTATCAGTATAAGTTCGCTTTACTATTAAGCACATTTTACTTAATATGTCACCTAGGAGAAAGTCTTTTTTTTTACCCTAACCGTTTCTCTACACGTTCTCCTTTACAAGTTACGAGCTTATCCATAAGATAGATTTAGTGGTGGCAATATTAACGCCTTCATAAAACCTTTAGTAATCTAGGGTAGTTACCCTTCTCAAATACATTCTCCGTCGTTCAAATATGTGACGTCAGATGTTTATGTCAGTTGACCCAGAGCAATGGTGGCTTAAGGATTTATCCAGTGTGTGTCTGTGTTTGTACAATGGTTTTAAACCCATTTTTTTGACAGTGTTACGGTGTGAGAACTGTCGACATACCAGTGGATATAAGAACAATGGCTAATTATCCTAAAGCGTCTTCATCTGGTGTACAAGACATTCAGAGAGTGTAAACATTCAGTTGTCGATGCCATGAAGATCACACACAAACAAGCGTTCGTCACAAGAGGCAGCCAAATGGAGGTCAAAGTATTATACTGCTATACATTTGGATAGAGAAGTCATGCTGAGGACGCTGCATGACCTGGACGAGGTAAGTAAGTTTTC
This sequence comes from Panulirus ornatus, assembly GCF_036320965.1. Classification (NCBI taxonomy): domain Eukaryota; kingdom Metazoa; phylum Arthropoda; class Malacostraca; order Decapoda; family Palinuridae; genus Panulirus; species Panulirus ornatus. Next base: position 12,812,298 of record NC_092284.1, read on the forward strand.
GTTGAAATCATAAGACATGTTTGACGCTGGCGGTGAATCACTGAACGAAACCCAGGACGCAAGTGGGTGGAGCTGTTGCCATATGATTCATCGTCAAATCTTTATTATGCTTTACTTCTGGTGAAATTTATAGACGATACGAGTGAATAGTTATGTTATCTATACATTACGTAGAAGCTGTACATTTTTACATATGAGCATAAAGAATATACTTTGATTACGTGATTACGTATCGAGATATTTACTTTTTCATATACGTCTATTTAAAAGAAACTCTTAATGAACTTTGTATGACCATTTTGATGAAGAAATAGATAATTTTATCTGATATAGAGAGTATATTATCAGAAAAGACGTCAACATATTTGGTTGGTAGGGTGAAGTACATGGAGACACCGAGACCGTGAGCGGGTGGGAGGGTGGGAGCCGTAGGCCTCAGACCTGTTAACACGCTTCTGGATTCAGCACAAGTTTTCATCTCAATTTTTTTTACACGTTGTATTTATATATGTTGGTGACGTCACCTGATGTTCTGACGTCACTGTTCCATGATTAGGTCGGCCTGATGACGTCGACTTCAAAATGGTTTTGACGTCAGCATAGAAATGTTAGGAAGATTTGATCATATATTTCTTACAGTTCACTCTTTGTTAATGTTTCCTCCTGTGCTGCGTTACATAGGCAGAGTCTATCATTATCTTTTAGACCAGTGGATTTCACTCACGTGTACGTTTTTCATATGTTTCGTGGTATAAGGTTTATATTAAGTCTCTTTATAGTATCCTATAACGTGTTATAAGATGGGATCTTATATAATGATAATTCTTTTTTTTTCAACAATACTGCCATTATTTATGACCCCTTGATATGCCTTACTATATAGTAACCTGTTGCCTCTTATTGAACCTACAGTATGTCCTGAACGGTACCTGTAGGTTGTGTTTCGCTGTAACTACTGGTCATCTTCTGCTGTACCTAATCTTCGTATTCTGCTGTACCTACAGGTCGTATTCTGCTGTACCTACAGGTCGTCTTCTATTGTACCTACAGGTCGTCTTCTATTGTACCTACAGGTCGTCTTCTACTGTACCTACAGGTCGTCTTCTAGTGTACCTACAGGTCGTCTTCTAGTGTACCTACAGGTCGTCTTCTACTGTACCCACAGGTCGTCTTCTACTGTACTTACAGGTCATCTTCTACTTTACCTCTGTCTTCTACTGTACCTACAGGTCGTCTGCTACTGTACCTACAGGTCATCTTCTACTGTACCTCCAGGTTGTCTTCTACTTTACCCACAGGTCATCTTCTACTCTACCCACAGGTTGTCTTCTACTGTACCTACAGGTCGTCGTCTATGCCTAGAGGTCATCTACTGTACCTACAGGTCGTCTTGTCCTGTGCCTTCAGGTTATCTTTTACTGTACCTCCAGGTTGTCTTCTACTGTACCTACAGGTCGTCTTCTACTGTGCCTCCAGGTCGTCTTCTACTGTACCTACAGGTCTTCTTCTGCTGTACCTACAGGTCGTCTGCTGCTGTACCTCCAGGTCGTCTGCTGCCGTACCTACAGGTTGTCTGCTGCTGTACCTCCAGGTTGTGCTCTGCTGTACCTCCAGGATGTCTTCTGTTCCACCTCCAGGTTGTCCTCTGATGTACTTTCAGGTTGTCTTCTGCTGTACCTTCAAGCTGTTTCCTTCACCTCCAGGTTTCTCTTCTGCAGCACCTCCAGGCTGTGCTCTGATGTACTTTCAGGTTGTCTTCTGCTGTACCTTCAAGCTGTTTGCTTCACCTCCAGGTTTTGCTTCTACTGTACCTCCAGGTTGTCTTTTACTGTGCCTCGAGGCTGTCTTCTGCTGTACCTCCAGATTGTCTTCTGCTGTACATCTAGGTTATCCTCCGCTCCACCTTCAGGTTGTCTTCAGCAACACTTACAGGTTTTCTTCTCCTGTACCTCCACGTTGTCTACTGATGCACCTCCAGGTTGTCCTCTGCTTCACCTTCAGGTTGTCTTCTCCTCCATCTTCAGATTGTCTTCGGATGTAACTCTAGGTTATCCTCTGTTCCACCTTCAGGGTATCTTCTGCTGCACTTACAAGTTGCATAGTGCTGTACCTCTAGGTTGTCTTCTGCTGTACCTTCAAGCTGTTTGCTTCACCTCCAGGTTTATGTCTGCTGCACCTCCAGGATGTCTTCTGCTGTACTTCTAGGTTGTCGGATGCTGTACCTCTAGGTTGTCTTCTGCTGTGCCTTCAAACTGTTTCCTTCACCTCCAGATTTTTATCTGCTGCATCTCCAGGTTGTCTTCTGCTGTATCTACAGGTTTTCTTCTGCTGTACTTCCAGGATGTCTGCTGCTGTACCTCCAGGTTGTCCTCTGCTGTACCGCTAGGTTGTCTTCTGCTGCATATCCAGGTTGTCTTCTACTGTACCTCCAAGTTGTCTTCTGCTATACTTCCAGGTTGTCCTCTGTTGTACCTCCAGGTTCTCTTCTGCTGCACCTTCAGGTCTTTTACTGAACCTCCAGTCTGTCTCCTGCACTTCCAGGTTGTCTTCTATTGAACCTCCAAATTGTCCTCTGCTGTATATTCAAGTTGTTTTCTGCTGTACCTCCAGTTAGTTTGATGCACTTCAAGGTTGTCTTCTGCTGTATTTCTAAGATATCCTCTGCTCCAACTTCAGGTTGCCTTCTGCTGTACTTCCAAGTTGTCCTCTGCTCCACTTCAGGTCATCTGCTGCACTTACAGGTTGTATACTGCTGTACCTTCATGTTGTCTGCTGATATACCTCCAGGTTGTCTGATACATACCTCCAGGTTGTCTGATACTGTACCTCATGGTTGTGCTCTACTGTACCTCCATGCTGTCTTCTGTTGTACCTCCAGGTTATCTTCTGCTGTACCTCGGGGTTGTCTTCTGCTGTAACTTCAAGCTGTTTGATTCACCTTCAGGTTGTCTTCTGCTGTATATTCAAGCTGTTTACTTCACCTCCAGGTTTTTTTCTGCAACACCTCCACGTTGTCTGCTGCTGCACCTACAGGTTTTCTTCTGCTGTACTTCCAGGTTGTCTGCTGCTATACCTCCAGGTTCTCATCTGCTGTACCTCTAGGTTGTCTTCTGCTGCATTTCCAGGTTGTCTTCTTCTGTATTTCTATATTGTCCTCTGCTGTACCTCCAGGTTCTCTTCTGCTGCACCTTCAGGTTTTTTGCTAAACCTCCAGTCTGTCTCCTGCACTTCCAGATTGTCTTCTGTTGAACCTCCAAGTTGTCCTCTGTTGTACAATCAAGTTGTTTTCTGCTGTACCTCCAGTTTGTCTGCTGCACCTCCAGGTTGTCTTCTGCTTTACCTTCAGGTTATTTTCTGCTGTATCTTCAGGTTGTCTTCTGCTGCATCTTCAGGTTGTCTTCTGCTGCATCTTCAGGTTGTCTTCTGCTGCATCTTCAGGTTGTCTTCTGCTGCATCTTCAGGTTGTCTTCTGCTGCATCTTCAGGTTGTCTTCTGCTGTACCTCCAGGTTTTCTACTCCTGTACCTCCAGGTTGTCGTCTGATGCACCTCCAGGTTGTCTTCGGCTGTAACTCGAGGTTATCCTCTGCTCCACATTCAAGTTATCTTCTGCTGCGCTTACAGGTTGTATACTGCTGTACCACTAGGTTGTCTTGTGCTGTACCTTCAAGCTGTTTGCTTCACCTGCAGGTTGTCTTCTGCTGTAATTCCAGGTTGTCTGCTGCTGTACCTCTAGGCCGTCCTCTGCTCCACCTGCAGGTTGTCTTCTGCTACACTTACATGTTTATACTGATGTACCTCCAGCTTTTCTTCTCCTGTACCTCCAGGTTGTCTTCTGATGCACCTCCAGGCTGTCTTCTGCTGTAAATCCAGGTTTTCCTCTGCTCCACACTCAGATTATCTTCTGCTGCACTTACAGGTTGTATGATCCTGTACCTCCAGGTTATCTTCTCTTGTACACCTAGGTTGTGCTCTGCTGTACCTCCATGTCTTCCGCTGTGCCTTGGGGTTATCTTCTGCTGCACCTCCAGGTTGTGCTCTGTTGTTTCTCCAGGTTCTCTTTTACTGTACCTCATGGCTGCCTTCTGCTGTACCTTTAAGCTGTTTGATTCACCTTCAGGTTGTCTTCTGCTGTACCTCTAGGTTGTCTTTTGCTGTACCTTCAAACTATTTGCTTCACCTCCAAGTTTTTTCCTGCTGCACCTCCAGTTTGTCTGCTGCTGCACCTATACGTTGTCTGCTGCTGTACCTCCAGGTTGTCATCTGCTGTACTTCTAGGTTGTCTTCTGCTGCATCTCAAGGTTGTCTTCTGATATACCTCCAAGTTGCCTTCTGCTGTACTTTCAGACTGTCCTATGCTGTACCTCCAGGTTCTCTTCTGCTGCACCTTCAGGTCTTTTGCTGAAAACTCCAGTCTGCCTCCTGCACTTCCAGGTTGTCTTCTGCTGTACCTCCAGGTTGTCTTCTGCTGTATCTTCAGGTTGTCCTCTGCTGCACCTCCATGTTGTCGTCTGCTGTACATCCAGGGTCTTTTCTGTTGAACCTCCAAGTTGTCCTCTGCTCTACATTCAAGTCATTTTCTGCTGTACCTCCAGTTAGTCTGCTCCACCTACAGCTTGTCTTCTGCTGTACCTTCAGGTTGAGCTCTTTTCTACCTCTAAATTGACATCTATTCCACCTCCAGGTTGTCTTGTGCTCCATCTTCTGGTTGTCTTCTGCTGCACTTCCTGGTTGTCCTCTGCTCCACCTTCAGGTTGTCTTCTGCTACACTTACAGGTTTTATGCTTCTGTACCTCCAGCTTTTCTTCTCCTGTACCTCCATGTTGTCTTCTGATGCACCTCCAGGCTGTCTTCTGCTGTAACTCCAGGTTTTCCTCTTCTCCACACTCAGGTTATCTTCTGCTAACACTTACAGGTTGTATGATGCTGTACCTCCAGGTTATCTTCTGCTGTACATCTAGGTTGTGCTCTGCTGTACCTCCATGTTGTCTTCCGCTGTACCTCGGGGTTATCTTCTGCTGTACCTCCAGGTTGTGCTCTGCTGTTTCTCCAGGTTGTCTTTAACTGTAACTCATGGCTGTCTTCTGCTGTACCTTTAAGCAGTTTGATTCACCTTCAGGTTGTCTTCTGCTGTACCTCTAGGTTGTCTTATGCTGTACCTTCAAACTATTTGCTTCACCTCCAAGTTTTTTCCTGCTGCACCTCCAATTTGTCTACTGCTGCACCTACACGTTGTCTGCTGCTGTACCTCCAGGTTGTCATCTGCTGTACTTCTAGGTTGTCTTCTGCTGCATCTCAAGGTTGTCTTCTGATATACCTCCAAGTTGCCTTCTGCTGTACTTTCAGACTGTCCTATGCTGTACCTCCAGGTTCTCTTCTGCTGCACCTTCAGGTCTTTTGCTGAAAACTCCAGTCTGCTTCCTGCACTTCCAGGTTGGCTTCTTTTGAACCTTTAAGTTGTCCTCTGCTGTACATTAATGTTGTTTTCCGCTGTACCTCCAGGTTGTCTTCTGCTTTACTTCCAAGTTGTCTGCTGCTGTATCTCCTGGTTATATTCTGCTCCATCTTCAGGTTGTCTGCTGCTGTATCTCCTGGTTGTCTTCTGCTCCATCTTCAGGTTGTCTTCTGCTGAATCTTCAGGTTGTCTTCTGCTGAATCTTCAGGTTGTCTTCTGCTGAATCTTCAGATTGTCTTCTGCTGAATCTTCAGGTTGTCTTCTACTGAATCTTCAGGTTGTCTTCTGCTGCACCTCCAGGTTGGATTTTTCCTGAATCTTCAGGTTGTCTTCTACTGAATCTTCAGGTTGTCTTGTGCTCCAACTTCAGGTTGTCTTCTGCTACACCTCCAGGTTGTGTTTTCCTGAATCTTCAGGTTGTCCTCTGCTGAATCTTCAGGTTGTCTTCTGCTACACCTCCAGGTTGTCTTTTGCTGAATCTTCAGGTTGTCTTCTGCTCCATCTTCAGGTTGTCTTCTGCTGCATCTTCAGGTTGTCTTCTGCTACACTTCCTGGTCTTATTGTGCTGTACCTCCAGGTCTTCTTCTCCTGTACCTGCAGATTGTGCTCTGCTGTTCCTCCAGGTTGTCTTCTGCTGTACCTCGAGGTTGTCGTCTGCTGTACCTTCAAGCTATTTCCTTCACCTCCAGGTTTTTTTTTTTTGCTGCACCTCCAGGTTGTCTTCTGCTACACCTATAGGTTGTCTTATGCTACACCTACTGGTTGTCTTCTGCTGTACTTCCAGGTTGTCTTCTGCTGTATCTTCAAGCTGTTCGCTTCACCTCCAGGTTGTCTTCTGCTGTACTTCCAGGGTGTTTGCTACTGTATCTACAGGTTGTCTTCTGCTGCTGCACCTTCAAACTATTTGCTTCACCACCAGGTTTTTTCCTGCTGCACATCCAGGTTGTCTTCTGCTGTACCTCCAGGTTGTCTTCTGCTGTAACTCCAGGTTGTCTTCTGCTTTACCTCCAGGTTGTCTTCTGCTGCACCTACAGGTTGCCTTCTGCTGTACTTCCAGGCTGTCTGCTGCTGTACCTCCAGGTGGTCTTCTGCTGTACCTCTAGGTTGTCTTCTTCTGAATCTCCAGGTTGTCTTCTGCTGTACCTCCAGGTGTTCTTCTGCTGTACTTCCAGGTTGCCCTCTAATGTACCTCCAGATTGTCATCTGCTGTATCTTCAGGTTGTCCTCTGCTGCACCTCCAGGTTGTCGTCTGCTGTACTTCCAGGTTCTCTTCTGTTGAACCTCCAAGTTGTCCTCTGCTGTACATTCAAGTCGTTTTCTGCTGTACCTCCAGTTAGTCTGCTCCACCTCCAGCTTGTCTTCTGCTGTACCTTCAGGTTGAGATCTTTTCTACCTCTAAATTGACATCTACTCCACCTCCAGGTGTTCTTGTGCTCCATCTTCTGGTTGTCTTCTGCTGCACTTCCTGGTTGTCCTCTGCTCCACCTTCAGGTTGTCTTCTCCTACACTTACAGGTTTTATGCTTCTGTACCTCCAGCTTTTCTTCTCCTGTACCTCCAGGTTGTCTTCTAATGCACCTCCAGGCTGTCTTCTGCTGTAACTCAGGTTTTCCTCTGCTCCACACTCAGGTTATCTTCTACTGTACATCTAGGTTGTGCTCTGCTGTACCTCCATGTTGTCTTCCGCTGTACCTCGGGGTAATCTTCTGCTGTACTTCCAGGTTGCGCTCTGCTGTTTCTCCAGGTTCTCTTTTACTGTACCTCATGTCTGTCTTCTGCTGTACCTTTAAGCCTTTTGATTCACCTTCAGGTTCTCATCTGCTGTACTTCTAGCTTGTCTTCTGCTGCATCTCAAGGTTGTCTTCTGATATACCTCCAAGTTCCCTTCTGCTGTACTTTCAGACTGTCCTATGCTGTACCTCCAGGTTCTCTTCTGCTGCACCTTCAGGTCTTTTGCTGAAAACTCCAGTCTGCCTCCTGCACTTCCAGGTTGGCTTCTTTTGAACCTCCAAGTTGTCCTCTGCTGTACATTAATGTTTTTCGCTGTACCTCCAGGTTGTCTTCTGCTGTACTTCCAATTTGTCTGCTGCTGTATCTCCTGGTTATCTTCTGCTCCATCTTCAGGTTGTCTGCTGCTGTATCTCCTGGTTGTCTTCTGCTGAATCTTCAGGTTGTCTTCTGCTGAATCTTCAGGTTGTCTTCTGCTGAATCTTCAGGTTGTCTTCTGCTGAATCTTCAGGTTGTCTTCTACTGAATCTTCAGGTTGTCTTGTGCTCCAACTTCAGGTTGTCTTCTGCTGAATCTTCAGGTTGTCTTCTGCTGCACCTCCAGGTTGTCTTCTACTGAATCTTCAGGTTGTCTTCTACTGAATCTTCAGGTTGCCTTGTGCTCCACCTTCAGGTTGTCTTCTGCTGAATCCTCGGGTTGTCTCTGCTACACCTCCATGTTGTGTTTTCCTGAATCTTCAGGTTGTCTTCTGCTACATCTCCAGTTTGTCTTTTGCTGAGTCTTCGCGTTGTCATCTGCTCCACCACCAGGTTGTCTTCTGCTCCATCTTCAGGTTGTCTTCTGCTGCATCTTCAGATTGTCTTCTGCTACACTTCCTGGTCTTATTGTGCTGTAGCTCCAGGTCTTCCTCTCCTGTACCTGCAGGTTGTGCTCTGCTGTTTCTCCAGGTCGTCTTCTGCTGTACCTCGAGGTTGTCGTCTGCTGTACCTTCAAGCTATTTCCTTCACCTCCAGGTTTTTTTTTTTGCTGCACCTCCAGGTTGTCTTCTGCTACACCTACTGGTTGTCTTCTGCTGTACTTCCAGGTTGTCTGCTGCTGTTCCTCCAGGTTGTCTTCTGCTGTACCTCGAGATTGTCCTCTGCCGTACCTTCAAGCTGTTTCATTCACCTTCAGGTTGTCTTCTGCTGTACCTTCAAGCTCTTTGCTTCACCTCCAAGTTTTTTATCTGCTGCACTTCCAGGTTGTCCTCTGCTCCCCCTTCACCTTGTCTTCTTCTACACTTACAGTTCTTATTCTGTCGTACCTCTCGGTTTTCTTCTCCTCTACCTCCAGGTTCTCTTCTGATGCGCCTTCATGGTGTCTTCTGACACACCTCCAGGTTGTCTTCTGCTGTAACTCGGGGTTATCTTCTGCTGTACCTCCAGGTTGTGCTCTGCTGTTTCTCCAGGTTGTCTTTTACTGTACCTCATGGCTGTCTTCTGCTGTACCTTTAAGCTGTTTGATTCACCTTCAGGTTGTCTTCTGCTGTACCTCTAGGTTGTCTTTTGCTGTACCTTCAAACTATTTGCTTCACCTCCAAGTTTTTTCCTGCTGCACCTCCAGTTTGTCTACTGATGCACCTACACGTTGTCTGCTGCTGTACCTCCAGGTTGTCATCTGCTGTACTTCTAGGTTGTCTTCTGCTGCATCTCAAGGTTGTCTTCTGATATACCTCCAAGTTGCTTTCTGCTGTACTTTCAGACTGTCCTATGCTGTACCTCCAGGTTCTCTTCTGCTGCACCTTCAGGTCTTTTGCTGAAAACTCCAGTCTGCCTCCTGCACTTCCAGGTTGGCTTCTTTTGAACCTCCAAGTTGTCCTCTGCTGTACCTTCAGTTTATTTTCTGCTATATCTCCAGGTTGTCTTCTGCTGCATCTTCAGGTTGTCTTCTGCTGTACCTCCAGCTTGTGCTCTGTTGTTCCTTCAAGTTGTCTTCCTCTGTACTTCCAGGTTGTCCTCTGCTATAACTGCAGGTTCTCTTCTGCTGTACCTTCAGGTTGTCTTTTGCTGTACCTCCAGGCTGTCTTCTGCTGTACATTCAGGCTGTTTGCTTCTATTTCAGGTTGTCTTCTGCTGTATCTTCGACCTTTTTGCTTCACCTCAAGGTTATCTTCTGCTATACCTTCAGGAGAAGACTGTCTTCTGCTGAACCTTCAAGTTGTTTGCTTCACCTTCAGGTTTTTTTCTGCTGTACCTCCAGGTCGTCTTCTGCTACACCTACAGGTTCTCTTCCGCTGTACCTCTAGGTTGTCTTCTGCTGTACTACTAGGTTATCATCTGCTGTACTTCCAGGTTGTCCTCTCCTGTTCCTCCGGGTTCTCTTCTGATGCACCTTCAGGTCTTTTGCTGAACCTTAAGTCTGTCTCCTGCACTTCCAGGTTGTCTTATGTTGAACCTCCAAGTTGTCATTTGCTCTACATTCAAGTTGTTTTCTGCTGTACCTCTAGTTTGTCTGCTGTACTTCCAGGTTGTCCTCTGCTTAAACTTCAGGTTGCCTTGTGCTAAACTTACAGGTTTCATTCTGCTGTCAATACCAATGTCGGTGTACTGATTAGCATGAGCCTTTGAAGACGCCAAAGGGGATTTACATTAATCCTTCAATTTTCCTCTAAATTTTTGGACTTCTCCACGCAATTCTCTTGCCCTTTGGCATCCCCAAAGTGGTATTAAAGAAAGCTTTCGAAATGTTTCTTTCACTTTTGATGCCTATATGCCCCTGTAATTGCCTTTGGCGGCACCAAAGGAGATTTAAAGTAAATCTTTAATTTGTCTTTTTATTTTTGGATGCCACCATGCAAAGGTATTGGATTTTGGCACCCCTAAACGGTCTGTTAAGTAAACTTTTAATTTGTCTCTTTCCCTTCAGATGCCACTATTCCCCTGTAAAGGCCTTTGAAGACGCCAAAGGGGAGTTAGATTAATCCTTCAATTTTCCTCTAAATTTTTCGATGAGTCCATGCAATTCTCTTGCCCTTTGGCATCCCCAAAGTGGCATTAAAGTAAGCTTTCCAAATGTTTCTTTCCCCTTTGATGCCTCTATGCCCCTTTAATTGCCTTTGGCGGCGCCAAAGGGGATTTAAAATAGACCTTTAATTTGTCTTTTTATTTTTGGATGCCACCATGCACTTGTATTGGACTTTGGCACCCCCAAAGGGTACTTTAAGTAAACTTTTAATTAGGGTCTTTCCTTGTAGATACCACTATTCCCCTGTAAAGGAATTTGAAGAAGCCAAAGGGGATTTAGATTTATCCCTCAATTTTCTTCTAAATTTTTGGATGCCTCACCGTAATCCCTCTTGACCTTTGGCATTCCCAAAATGGCATTAAAGTAAGCTTTCTAAATGTTTCTTTTCCTTTTGATGCCTCTATGCCCCTGTAATTGCCTTTGGCGGCTCTAAAGGGGATTTAAACTAAACCTTTCATTTGTGTTTTTACTTTTAGATGCCAACGTGCAGCTGTATTGGACTATGGCACCCCTAAACGGTCTTTTATATAAAATTCTAATTTATTTCTTTCCCTTCAGATGCCACTACTCCCCTGTAAAGGCCTTTGAAGACGCCATAGGGGATTTAGATTAATCCTTCAATTTTTCTCAAAATTTTTGGATGCCTCACCGCAATTCTCTTGACCTTTGGCTTCCCCAAAGTGGCATTAAAGTAAGCTTTCCAAATGTTTCTTTCCCTTTTGATGCCTCTATGCCCCTGTAATTGCCTTTGGCGGCGCCAAAGGGGATTTAAAATAAACCTTTAATATGTCTTTTTATTTTTGGATGCCACCATGCAACTGTATTGGACTTTGGCACCCCCAAAGGGTATTTTAAGTAAACTTTTAATTAGGGTCTTTCCCTTCAGATGCCACTATTCCCCTGTAAAGGCCTTTGAAGACGCCAAAGGGGATTTAGATTAATCCTTCAATTTTCCTCTAAGATTTTGGATGCCTCCACGCAATTCCCTTGCACTTTGGCATCCCAAAGTGGCATTAAGGTAAGCTTTGCAGATGTTTCTTTCCCTATTGGTGCCTCTATGCCCCTGTAATTGCCTTTGGCGGCGCCAAAGGGGATTTAAAATAAAGCTTTAATTTGTCTTTTTATTTTTGGATGCCACCATGCAAAGGTATTGGACTTTGGCACCCCTAAACGGTCTTTTAAGTAAACTTTTAATTTGTCTCTTTCCCTTCAGATGCCACTATTCCCCTGTAAAGGCCTTTGAAGACGCCAAAGGGGATTTAGATTAATCCTTCAATTTTCCTCTAAATTTTTCGATTGCTCCACGCAATTCTCTTGCCCTTTGGCATCCCCAAAGTGGCATTAAAGTAAGCTTTCCAAATGTTTCTTTCCCTTTTGATGCCTCTATGCCCCTGTAATTGCCTTTGGCGGCGCCAAAGGGGATTTAAAATAAACCTTTAATATGTCTTTTTATTTTTGGATGCCACCATGCAACTGTATTGGACTTTGGCACCCCCAAAGGGTATTTTAAGTAAACTTTTAATTAGGGTCTTTCCCTTTAGATGCCACTATTCCCCTGTAAAGGCCTTTGAAGACGCCAAAGGGGATTTAGATTAATCCTTCAATTTTCCTCTAAATTTTTGGATGCCTCCACGCAATTCTCTTGCCCTTTGGCATCACCAAAGTGGTACTAAAGTAAGCTTTCGAAATGTTTCTTTCCCTTTTGATGCCTCTATGCCCCTGTAATTGCCTTTGGCGGCGCCAAAGGGGATTTAAAATAAATCTTTAATTTGTCTTTTTATTTTTGGATGCCACCATGGAAAGGTATTAGACTTTGGCACCCCAAAACGGTCTGTTAAGTAAACTTTTAATTTGTGTCTTTCCCTTCAGATGCCACTATTCCCCTGTAAAGGCCTTTGAAGACGCCAAAGGGGATTTAGATTAATCCTTCAATTTTTCTCTAAATTTTTGGATGCCTCACCGCAATTCTCTTGACCTTTGGCATCCCCAAAGTGGCATTAAAGTAAGCTTTCCAAATGTTTCTTTCCCTTATGATGCCTCTATGCCCCTGTAATTGCCTTTGGCGGCGCCAAAGGGGATTGAAAATAAACCTTTAATTTGTCTTTTTAATTTTGGATGCCACCGTGCAGCTGTATTGGACTTTGGCACCCCTAAACGGTCTTTTATATAAAATTTTAATTTATCTCTTTCCCTTCAGATGCCACTACTCCCCTGTAAAGGCCTTTGAAGACGCCAAAGGGGATTTAGATTAATCCTTCAATTTTCCTCTAAGATTTTGGATGCCTCCACGCAATTCCCTTGCACTTTGGCATCCCCAAAGTGGCATTAAGGTAAGCTTTGCAGATGTTTCTTTCCCTATTGGTGCCTCTATGCCCCTGTAATTGCCTTTGGTGGCGCCAAAGGGGATTTAAACTAAAGCTTTAATTTGTCTTTTTATTTTTGGATGCCACCATGCAAAGGTATTGGACTTTGGCACCCCTAAACGGTCTTTTAAGTAAACTTTTAATTTGTCTCTTTCCCTTCAGATGCCACTATTCCCCTGTAAAGGCCTTTGAAGACGCCAAAGGGGAGTTAGATTAATCCTTCAATTTTCCTCTAAATTTTTCGATGCGTCCATGCAATTCTCTTGCCCTTTGGCATCCCCAAAGTGGCATTAAAGTAAGCTTTCCAAATGTTTCTTTCCCTTTTGATGCCTCTATGCCCCTGTAATTGCCTTTGGCGGCGCCAAAGGGGATTTAAAATAAACCTTTAATTTGTCTTTTTATTTTTGGATGCCACCATGCAACTGTATTGGACTTTGGCACCCCCAAAGGGTATTTTAAGTAAACTTTTAATTAGGGTCTTTCCCTTTAGATGCCACTATTCCCCTGTAAAGGCCTTTGAAGACGCCAAAGGGGATTTAGATTAATCCTTCAATTTTCCTCTAAATTTTTGGATGTCTCCACGCAATTCTCTTGCCCTTTGGCATCCCCAAAGTGGTACTAAAGTAAGCTTTCGAAATGTTTCTTTCCCTTTTGATGCCTCTATGCCCCTGTAATTGCCTTTGGCGGCGCCAAAGGGGATTTAAACTAAATCTTTAATTTGTCTTTTTGTTTTTGGATGCCACCATGCAAAGGTATTGGACTTTGGCACCCCTAAACGGTCTTTTAAGTAAACTTTTAATTTGTCTCTTTCCCTTCAGATGCCACTATTCCCCTGTAAAGGCCTTTGAAGACGCCAAAGGGGATTTAGATTAATCCTTCAATTTTTCTCTAAATTTTTGATTGCCTCACCGCAATTCTCTTGCCCTTTGGCATCCCCAAAGTGGCATTAAAGTAAGCTTTCCAAATGTTTCTTTCCCTTTTGATGCCTCTATGCCCCTGTAATTGCCTTTGGCGGCGCCAAAGGGGATTTAAAATAAACCTTTAATTTGTCTTTTTATTTTTGGATGCCACCATGCAACTGTATTGGACTTTGGCACCCCCAAAGGGTATTTTAAGTAAACTTTTAATTAGGGTCTTTCCCTTTAGATGCCACTATTCCCCTGTAAAGGCCTTTGAAGACGCCAAAGGGGATTTAGATTAATCCTTCAATTTTTCTCTAAATTTTTGGATGCCTCACCGCAATTCTCTTGCCCTTTGGCATCCCCAAAGTGGTACTAAAGTAAGCTTTCGAAATGTTTCTTTCACTTTTGATGCCTCTATGCCCCTGTAATTGCCTTTGGCGGCGCCAAAGGGGATTTAAACTAAATCTTTAATTTCTCTTTTTGTTTTTGGATGCCACCATGGAAAGGTATTAGACTTTGGCACCCCAAAACGGTCTGTTAAGTAAACTTTTAATTTGTGTCTTTCCCTTCAGATGCCACTATTACCCTGTAAAGGCCTTTGAAGACGCCAAAGGGGATTTAGATTAATCCTTCAATTTTTCTCTAAATTTTTGGATGCCTCACCGCAATTCTCTTGACCTTTGGCATCCCCAAAGTGACATTAAAGTAAGTTTTCCAAATGTTTCTTTCCCTTATGATGCCTCTATGCCCCTGTAATTGCCTTTGGCGGCGCCAAAGGGGATTGAAAATAAACCTTTAATTTGTCTTTTTAATTTTGGATGCCACCGTGCAGCTGTATTGGACTTTGGCACCACTAAACGGTCCTTTATATAAAATTTTAATTTATCTCTTTCCCTTCAGATGCCACTACTCCCCTGTAAAGGCCTTTGAAGACGCCAAAGGGGATTTAGATTAATCCTTCAATTTTCCTCTAAGAATTTGGATGCCTCCACACCATTCCCTTGCATTTTGGCATCCCCAAAGTGGCATTAAGGTAAGCTTTGCAGATGTTTCTTTCCCTTTTGGTGCCTCTATGCCCCTGTAATTGCCTTTGGTGGCGCCAAAGGGGATTTAAATTAAAGCTTTAATTTGTCTTTTTATTTTTGGATGCCACCATGCAAAGGTATTGGACTTTGGCACCCCTAAACGGTCTTTTAAGTAAACTTTTAATTTGTCTCTTTCCCTTCAGATGCCTCTATTACCCTGTAAAGGCCTTTGAAGACGCCAAAGGGGAGTTAGATCAATCCTTCAATTTTCCTCTAAATTTTTCGAAGTGTCCATGCAATTCTCTTGCCCTTTGGCATCCCCAAAGTGGCATTAAAGTAAGCTTTCCAAATGTTTTTTTCCCTTTTGATGCCTCTATACCCCTGTAATTGCCTTTGGCGGCGCCAAAGGGGATTTAAAATAAACCTTTAATATGTCTTTTTATTTTTGGATGCCACCATGCAAAGGTATTGGACTTTGGCATCCTCAAAGGGTATTTTAAGTAAACTTTTAATTAGGGTCTTTCCCTTTAGATGCCACTATTCCCCTGTAAAGGCCTTTGAAGACGCCAAAGGGGATTTAGATTAATCCTTCAATTTTCTCTAAATTTTTGGATGCCTCACCGCAATTCTCTTGCCCTTTGGCATCACCAAAGTGGTACTAAAGTAAGCTTTCGAAATGTTTCTTTCCCTTTTGATGCCTCTATGCCCCTGTAATTGCCTTTGGCGGCGCCAAAGGGGATTTAAAATAAATCTTTAATTTGTCTTTTTATTTTTGGATGCCACCATGCAAAGGTATTAGACTTTGGCACCCCAAAACGGTCTGTTAAGTAAACTTTTAATTTGTCTCTTTCCCTTCAGATGCCACTATTCCCCTGTAAAGGCCTTTGAAGACGCCAAAGGGGATTTAGATTAATCCTTCAATTTTTCTCTAAATTTTTGGATGCCTCACCGCAATTCTCTTGACCTTTGGCATCCCCAAAGTGGCATTAAAGTAAGCTTTCCAAATGTTTCTTTCCCTTATGATGCCTCTATGCCCCTGTAATTGCCTTTGGCGGCGCCAAAGGGGATTGAAAATAAACCTTTAATTTGTCTTTTTAATTTTGGATGCCACCGTGCAGCTGTATTGGACTTTGGCACCCCTAAACGGTCTTTTAAGTAAACTTTTAATTTGTCTCTTTCCCTTCAGATGCCACTATTCCCCTGTAAAGGCCTTTGAAGACGCCAAAGGGGATTTAGATTAATCCTTCAATTTTCCTCTAAATTTTTGGATGCCTCCACGCAATTCTCTTGCACTTTGGCATCCCCAAAGTGGCATTAAGTAAGCTTTCCAAATGTTTCTTTCCCTTTTGATGCCTCTATGCCCCTGTAATTGCCTTTGGCGGCGCCAAAGGGGATTTAAAATAAACCTTTAATTTGTCTTTTTATTTTTGGATGCCACCATGCAACTGTATTGGACTTTGGCACCCCTAAAGGGTATTTTAAGTAAACTTTTAATTAGGTCTCTTTCCCTTCAGATGCCACTATTCCCCTGTAAAGGCCTTTGAAGACGCCAAAGGGGATTTAGATTAATCCTTCAATTTTCCTCTAAATTTTTGATGCTCCACGCAATTCTCTTGCCCTTTGGCATCCCCAAAGTGGCATTAAAGTAAGCTTTCGAAATGTTTCTTTCCCTTTTGATGCCTCTATGCCCCTGTAATTGCCTTTGGCGGCGCCAAAGGGGATTTAAAATAAACCTTTAAATTGTCTTTTTATTTTTGGATGCCACCATGCAACTGTATTGGACTTTGGCACCCCCAAAGGGTATTTTAAGTAAACTTTTAATTAGGTCTCTTTCCCTTTAGATGCCACTATTCCCCTGTAAAGGCCTTTGAAGACGCCAAAGGGGATTTAGATTAATCCTTCAATTTTCTCTAAATTTTTGATGCCTCACCGCAATTCTCTTGCCCTTTGGCATCCCCAAAGTGGCATTAAAGTAAGCTTTCGAAATGTTTCTTTCCCTTTTGATGCCTCTATGCCCCTGTAATTGCCTTTGGCGGCGCCAAAGGGGATTTAAAATAAACCTTTAATTTGTCTTTTTATTTTTGGATGCCACCATGCAACTGTATTGGACTTTGGCACCCCCAAAGGGTATTTTAAGTAAACTTTTAATTAGGGTCTTTCCCTTTAGATGCCACTATTCCCCTGTAAAGGCCTTTGAAGACGCCAAAGGGGATTTAGATTAATCCTTCAATTTTTCTCTAAATTTTTGGATGCCTCACCGCAATTCTCTTGCCCTTTGGCATCCCCAAAGTGGTACTAAAGTAAGCTTTCGAAATGTTTCTTTCCCTTTTGATGCCTCTATGCCCCTGTAATTGCCTTTGGCGGCGCCAAAGGGGATTTAAAATAAACCTTTAATTTGTCTTTTTAATTTTGGATGCCACCGTGCAGCTGTATTGGACTTTGGCACCCCTAAACGGTCTTTTAAGTAAAATTTTAATTTAGTCTCTTTCCCTTCAGATGCCACTACTCCCCTGTAAAGGCCTTTGAAGACGCCAAAGGGGATTTAGATTAATCCTTCAATTTTCTCTAAATTTTTGGATGCCTCCACGCAATTCTCTTGCACTTTGGCATCCCAAAGTGGCATTAAGGTAAGCTTTGCAAATGTTTCTTTCCCTTTTGATGCCTCTATGCCCCTGTAATTGCCTTTGGCGGCGCCAAAGGGGATTTAAACTAAAGCTTTAATTTGTCTTTTTATTTTTGGATGCCACCATGCAAAGGTATTGGACTTTGGCACCCCTAAACGGTCTTTTAAGTAAACTTTTAATTTGTCTCTTTCCCTTCAGATGCCACTATTCCCCTGTAAAGGCCTTTGAAGACGCCAAAGGGGATTTAGATTAATCCTTCAATTTTCCTCTAAATTTTTCGATGCCTCCACGCAATTCTCTTGCCCTTTGGCATCCCCAAAGTGGCATTAAAGTAAGCTTTCCAAATGTTTCTTTCCCTTTTGATGCCTCTATGCCCCTGTAATTGCCTTTGGCGGCGCCAAAGGGGATTTAAAATAAACCTTTAATTTGTCTTTTTATTTTTGGATGCCACCATGCAACTGTATTGGACTTTGGCACCCCTAAACGGTCTTTTAAGTAAACTTTTAATTAGGTCTCTTTCCCTTCAGATGCCACTATTCCCCTGTAAAGGCCTTTGAAGACGCCAAAGGGGATTTAGATTAATCCTTCAATTTTCCTCTAAATTTTTGATGCTCCACGCAATTCTCTTGCCCTTTGGCATCCCCAAAGTGGCATTAAAGTAAGCTTTCGAAATGTTTCTTTCCCTTTTGATGCCTCTATGCCCCTGTAATTGCCTTTGGCGGCGCCAAAGGGGATTTAAAATAAACCTTTAATTTGTCTTTTTATTTTTGGATGCCACCATGCAACTGTATTGGACTTTGGCACCCCCAAAGGGTATTTTAAGTAAACTTTTAATTAGGGTCTTTCCCTTTAGATGCCACTATTCCCCTGTAAAGGCCTTTGAAGACGCCAAAGGGGATTTAGATTAATCCTTCAATTTTCTCTAAATTTTTGGATGCCTCACCGCAATTCTCTTGCCCTTTGGCATCACCAAAGTGGTACTAAAGTAAGCTTTCGAAATGTTTCTTTCCCTTTTGATGCCTCTATGCCCCTGTAATTGCCTTTGGCGGCGCCAAAGGGGATTTAAACTAAATCTTTAATTTCTCTTTTTATTTTTGGATGCCACCATGCAAAGGTATTAGACTTTGGCACCCCAAAACGGTCTTTTAAGTAAACTTTTAATTTGTGTCTTTCCCTTCAGATGCCACTATTCCCCTGTAAAGGCCTTTGAAGACGCCAAAGGGGATTTAGATTAATCCTTCAATTTTTCTCTAAATTTTTGGATGCCTCACCGCAATTCTCTTGACCTTTGGCATCCCCAAAGTGGCATTAAAGTAAGCTTTCCAAATGTTTCTTTCCCTTTTGATGCCTCTATGCCCCTGTAATTGCCTTTGGCGGCGCCAAAGGGGATTTAAAATAAACCTTTAATTTGTCTTTTTAATTTTGGATGCCACCGTGCAACTGTATTGGACTTTGGCACCCCTAAACGGTCTTTTAAGTAAACTTTTAATTTAGTCTCTTTCCCTTCAGATGCCACTACTTCCCCTGTAAAGGCCTTTGAAGACGCCAAAGGGGATTTAGATTAATCCTTCAATTTTCCTCTAAATTTTTGGATGCCTCCACGCAATTCTCTTGCACTTTGGCATCCCCAAAGTGGCATTAAGTAAGCTTTGCAAATGTTTCTTTCCCTTTTGATGCCTCTATGCCCCTGTAATTGCCTTTGGCGGCGCCAAAGGGGATTTAAACTAAAGCTTTAATTTGTCTTTTTATTTTTGGATGCCACCATGCAAAGGTATTGGACTTTGGCACCCCTAAACGGTCTTTTAAGTAAACTTTTAATTTGTCTCTTTCCCTTCAGATGCCACTATTCCCCTGTAAAGGCCTTTGAAGACGCCAAAGGGGAGTTAGATTAATCCTTCAATTTTCCTCTAAATTTTTCGATGCGTCCATGCAATTCTCTTGCCCTTTGGCATCCCCAAAGTGGCATTAAAGTAAGCTTTCCAAATGTTTCTTTCCCTTTTGATGCCTCTATGCCCCTGTAATTGCCTTTGGCGGCGCCAAAGGGGATTTAAAATAAACCTTTAATTTGTGTTTTTATTTTTGGATGCCACCATGCAAAGGTATTGTACTTTGGCACCCCTTTACGGTCTTTTAAGTAAACTTTTAATTTGTCTCTTTCCCTTCAGATGCCACTATTCCCCTGTAAAGGCCTTTGAAGACGCCAAAGGGGAGTTAGATTAATCCTTCAATTTTCCTCTAAATTTTTCGATGCGTCCATGCAATTCTCTTGCCCTTTGGCATCCCCAAAGTGGCATTAAAGTAAGCTTTCCAAATGTTTCTTTCCCTTTTGATGCCTCTATGCCCCTGTAATTGCCTTTGGCGGCGCCAAAGGGGATTTAAAATAAACCTTTAATTTGTCTTTTTATTTTTGGATGCCACCATGCAAAGGTATTGGACTTTGGCACCCCTAAACGGTCTTTTAAGTAAACTTTTAATTTGTCTCTTTCCCTTCAGATGCCACTATTCCCCTGTAAAGGCCTTTGAAGACGCCAAAGGGGATTTAGATTAATCCTTCAATTTTCCTCTAAATTTTTGGATGCCTCCACGCAATTCTCTTGCCCTTTGGCATCCCCAAAGTGGTATTAAAGTAAGCTTTCGAAATGTTTCTTTCCCTTTTGATGCCTCTATGCCCCTGTAATTGCCTTTGGCGGCGCCAAAGGGGATTTAAAATAAATCTTTAATTTGTCTTTTTATTTTTGGATGCCACCATGCAAAGGTATTAGACTTTGGCACCCCAAAACGGTCTTTTAAGTAAACTTTTAATTTGTCTCTTTCCCTTCAGATGCCACTATTCCCCTGTAAAGGCCTTTGAAGACGCCAAAGGGGATTTAGATTAATCCTTCAATTTTTCTCTAAATTTTTGGATGCCTCACCGCAATTCTCTTGACCTTTGGCATCCCCAAAGTGGCATTAAAGTAAGCTTTCAAATGTTTCTTTCCCTTTTGATGCCTCTATGCCCCTGTAATTGCCTTTGGCGGCGCCAAAGGGGATTTAAAATAAACCTTTAATTTGTCTTTTTATTTTTGGATGCCACCATGCAAAGGTATTGGACTTTGGCACCCCTAAACGGTCTTTTAAGTAAACTTTTAATTTGTCTCTTTCCCTTCAGATGCCACTATTCCCCTGTAAAGGCCTTTGAAGACGCCAAAGGGGATTTAGATTAATCCTTCAATTTTCCTCTAAATTTTTGGATGCCTCACGCAATTCTCTTGCCCTTTGGCATCCCCAAAGTGGCATTAAAGTAAGCTTTCCAAATGTTTCTTTCCCTTTTGATGCCTCTATGCCCCTGTAATTGCCTTTGGCGGCGCCAAAGGGGATTTAAACTAAACCTTTAATTTGTCTTTTTATTTTTGGATGCCACCATGCAAAGGTATTGGACTTTGGCACCCCTAAACGGTCTTTTAAGTAAACTTTTAATTTGTCTCTTTCCCTTCAGATGCCACTATTCCCCTGTAAAGGCCTTTGAAGACGCCAAAGGGGATTTAGATTAATCCTTCAATTTTTCCTCTAAATTTTTGGATGCCTCACCGCAATTCTCTTGCCCTTTGGCATCCCCAAAGTGGCATTAAAGTAAGCTTTCCAAATGTTTCTTTCCCTTTTGATGCCTCTATGCCCCTGTAATTGCCTTTGGCGGCGCCAAAGGGGATTTAAAATAAACCTTTAATTTGTCTTTTTATTTTTGGATGCCACCATGCAACTGTATTGGACTTTGGCACCCCTAAAGGGTCTTTTAAGTAAAATTTTAATTAGGTCTTTCCCTTCAGATGCCACTATTCCCCTGTAAAGGCCTTTGAAGACGCCAAAGGGGATTTAGATTAATCCTTCAATTTTCCTCTAAATTTTTGGATGCCTCCACGCAATTCTCTTGCCCTTTGGCATCCCCAAAGTGGCATCAAAGTAAGCTTTCGAAATGTTTCTTTCCCTTTTCATGCCTCTATGCCCCTGTAATTGCCTTTGGCGGCGCCAAAGGGGATTTAAACTAAAGCTTTAATTTGTCTTTTTATTTTTGGATGCCACCATGCAAAGGTATTGGACTTTGGCACCCCTAAACGGTCTTTTAAGTAAACTTTTAATTTGTCTCTTTCCCTTCAGATGCCACTATTCCCCTGTAAAGGCCTTTGAAGACGCCAAAGGGGAGTTAGATTAATCCTTCAATTTTCCTCTAAATTTTTCGATGCGTCCATGCAATTCTCTTGCCCTTTGGCATCCCCAAAGTGGCATTAAAGTAAGCTTTCCAAATGTTTCTTTCCCTTTTGATGCCTCTATGCCCCTGTAATTGCCTTTGGCGGCGCCAAAGGGGATTTAAAATAAACCTTTAATTTGTCTTTTTATTTTTGGATGCCACCATGCAACTGTATTGGACTTTGGCACCCCCAAAGGGTATTTTAAGTAAACTTTTAATTAGGGTCTTTCCCTTTAGATGCCACTATTCCCCTGTAAAGGCCTTTGAAGACGCCAAAGGGGATTTAGATTAATCCTTCAATTTTCCTCTAAATTTTTGGATGCCTCCACGCAATTCTCTTGCCCTTTGGCATCCCCAAAGTGGTATTAAAGTAAGCTTTCGAAATGTTTCTTTCCCTTTTGATGCCTCTATGCCCCTGTAATTGCCTTTGGCGGCGCCAAAGGGGATTTAAAATAAATCTTTAATTTGTCTTTTTATTTTTGGATGCCACCATGCAAAGGTATTAGACTTTGGCACCCCAAAACGGTCTTTTAAGTAAACTTTTAATTTGTCTCTTTCCCTTCAGATGCCACTATTCCCCTGTAAAGGCCTTTGAAGACGCCAAAGGGGATTTAGATTAATCCTTCAATTTTTCTCTAAATTTTTGGATGCCTCACCGCAATTCTCTTGACCTTTGGCATCCCCAAAGTGGCATTAAAGTAAGCTTTCCAAATGTTTCTTTCCCTTATGATGCCTCTATGCCCCTGTAATTGCCTTTGGCGGCGCCAAAGGGGATTTAAAATAAACCTTTAATTTGTCTTTTTATTTTTGGATGCCACCATGCAACTGTATTGGACTTTGGCACCCCAAACGGTATTTTAAGTAAACTTTTAATTTGGTCTTTCCCTTAGATGCCACTATTCCCCTGTAAAGGCCTTTGAAGACGCCAAAGGGGATTTAGATTAATCCTTCAATTTTTCTCTAAATTTTTGATGCCTCACCGCAATTCTCTTGCCCTTTGGCATCCCCAAAGTGGCATTAAAGTAAGCTTTCCAAATGTTTCTTTCCCTTTTGATGCCTCTATGCCCCTGTAATTGCCTTTGGCGGCGCCAAAGGGGATTTAAAATAAACCTTTAATTTGTCTTTTTATTTTTGGATGCCACCATGCAACTGTATTGGACTTTGGCACCCCCAAAGGGTCTTTTAAGTAAACTTTTAATTAGGTCTTTCCCTTCAGATGCCACTATTCCCCTGTAAAGGCCTTTGAAGACGCCAAAGGGGATTTAGATTAATCCTTCAATTTTCCTCTAAGATTTTGGATGCCTCCACGCAATTCCCTTGCACTTTGGCATCCCCAAAGTGGCATTAAGGTAAGCTTTGCAAATGTTTCTTTCCCTTTTGGTGCCTCTATGCCCCTGTAATTGCCTTTGGCGGCGCCAAAGGGGATTTAAACTAAAGCTTTAATTTGTCTTTTTATTTTTGGATGCCACCATGCAAAGGTATTGGACTTTGGCACCCCTAAACGGTCTTTTAAGTAAACTTTTAATTTGTCTCTTTCCCTTCAGATGCCACTATTCCCCTGTAAAGGCCTTTGAAGACGCCAAAGGGGAGTTAGATTAATCCTTCAATTTTCCTCTAAATTTTTCGATGCGTCCATGCAATTCTCTTGCCCTTTGGCATCCCCAAAGTGGCATTAAAGTAAGCTTTCCAAATGTTTCTTTCCCTTTTGATGCCTCTATGCCCCTGTAATTGCCTTTGGCGGCGCCAAAGGGGATTTAAAATAAACCTTTAATTTGTCTTTTTATTTTTGGATGCCACCATGCAACTGTATTGGACTTTGGCACCCCCAAAGGGTATTTTAAGTAAACTTTTAATTAGGGTCTTTCCCTTTAGATGCCACTATTCCCCTGTAAAGGCCTTTGAAGACGCCAAAGGGGATTTAGATTAATCCTTCAATTTTCCTCTAAATTTTTGGATGCCTCCACGCAATTCTCTTGCCCTTTGGCATCCCCAAAGTGGTATTAAAGTAAGCTTTCGAAATGTTTCTTTCCCTTTTGATGCCTCTATGCCCCTGTAATTGCCTTTGGCGGCGCCAAAGGGGATTTAAACTAAATCTTTAATTTGTCTTTTTATTTTTGGATGCCACCATGCAAAGGTATTGGACTTTGGCACCCCTAAACGGTCTTTTAAGTAAACTTTTAATTTGTCTCTTTCCCTTCAGATGCCACTATTCCCCTGTAAAGGCCTTTGAAGACGCCAAAGGGGATTTAGATTAATCCTTCAATTTTCCTCTAAATTTTTCGATGCTCCACGCAATTCTCTTGCCCTTTGGCATCCCCAAAGTGGCATTAAAGTAAGCTTTCCAAATGTTTCTTTCCCTTTTGATGCCTCTATGCCCCTGTAATTGCCTTTGGCGGCGCCAAAGGGGATTTAAAATAAACCTTTAATTTGTCTTTTTATTTTTGGATGCCACCATGCAACTGTATTGGACTTTGGCACCCCCAAAGGGTATTTTAAGTAAACTTTTAATTAGGTCTTTCCCTTTAGATGCCACTATTCCCCTGTAAAGGCCTTTGAAGACGCCAAAGGGGATTTAGATTAATCCTTCAATTTTCCTCTAAATTTTTGGATGCCTCACCGCAATTCTCTTGCCCTTTGGCATCCCCAAAGTGGCATTAAAGTAAGCTTTCCAAATGTTTCTTTCCCTTTTGATGCCTCTATGCCCCTGTAATTGCCTTTGGCGGCGCCAAAGGGGATTTAAAATAAACTTTAATTTGTCTTTTTATTTTTGGATGCCACCATGCAAAGGTATTGGACTTTGGCACCCCTAAACGGTCTTTTAAGTAAACTTTTAATTTGTCTCTTTCCCTTCAGATGCCACTATTCCCCTGTAAAGGCCTTTGAAGACGCCAAAGGGGATTTAGATTAATCCTTCAATTTTTCTCTAAATTTTTGGATGCCTCACCGCAATTCTCTTGCCCTTTGGCATCACCAAAGTGGCATTAAAGTAAGCTTTCCAAATGTTTCTTTCCCTTTTGATGCCTCTATGCCCCTGTAATTGCCTTTGGCGGCGCCAAAGGGGATTTAAAATAAACCTTTAATATGTCTTTTTATTTTTGGATGCCACCATGCAACTGTATTGGACTTTGGCACCCCCAAAGGGTATTTTAAGTAAACTTTTAATTAGGTCTTTCCCTTTAGATGCCACTATTCCCCTGTAAAGGCCTTTGAAGACGCCAAAGGGGATTTAGATTAATCCTTCAATTTTTCTCTAAATTTTTGGATGCCTCACCGCAATTCTCTTGCCCTTTGGCATCCCCAAAGTGGCATTAAAGTAAGCTTTCCAAATGTTTCTTTCCCTTTTGATGCCTCTATGCCCCTGTAATTGCCTTTGGCGGCGCCAAAGGGGATTTAAAATAAACCTTTAATTTGTCTTTTTATTTTTGGATGCCACCATGCAACTGTATTGGACTTTGGCACCCCTAAACGGTCTTTTAAGTAAACTTTTAATTAGGTCTTTCCCTTCAGATGCCACTATTCCCCTGTAAAGGCCTTTGAAGACGCCAAAGGGGATTTAGATTAATCCTTCAATTTTCCTCTAAATTTTTGGATGCCTCCACGCAATTCTCTTGCCCTTTGGCATCCCCAAAGTGGCATTAAAGTAAGCTTTCGCAAATGTTTCTTTCCCTTTTGATGCCTCTATGCCCCTGTAATTGCCTTTGGCGGCGCCAAAGGGGATTTAAACTAAAGCTTTAATTTGTCTTTTTATTTTTGGATGCCACCATGCAAAGGTATTGGACTTTGGCACCCCAAAACGGTCTGTTAAGTAAACTTTTAATTTGTCTCTTTCCCTTCAGATGCCACTATTCCCCTGTAAAGGCCTTTGAAGACGCCAAAGGGGATTTAGATTAATCCTTCAATTTTCTCTAAATTTTTGGATGCCTCACCGCAATTCTCTTGACCTTTGGCATCCCCAAAGTGGCATTAAAGTAAGCTTTCCAAATGTTTCTTTCCCTTATGATGCCTCTATGCCCCTGTAATTGCCTTTGGCGGCGCCAAAGGGGATTGAAAATAAACCTTTAATTTGTCTTTTTAATTTTGGATGCCACCGTGCAGCTGTATTGGACTTTGGCACCCCTAAACGGTCTTTTATATAAAATTTTAATTTATCTCTTTCCCTTCAGATGCCACTACTCCCCTGTAAAGGCCTTTGAAGACGCCAAAGGGGATTTAGATTAATCCTTCAATTTTCCTCTAAGATTTTGGATGCCTCCACGCAATTCCCTTGCACTTTGGCATCCCCAAAGTGGCATTAAGGTAAGCTTTGCAAATGTTTCTTTCCCTTTTGATGCCTCTATGCCCCTGTAATTGCCTTTGGTGGCGCCAAAGGGGATTTAAACTAAAGCTTTAATTTGTCTTTTTATTTTTGGATGCCACCATGCAAAGGTATTGGACTTTGGCACCCCTAAACGGTCTTTTAAGTAAACTTTTAATTTGTCTCTTTCCCTTCAGATGCCACTATTCCCCTGTAAAGGCCTTTGAAGACGCCAAAGGGGAGTTAGATTAATCCTTCAATTTTCCTCTAAATTTTTCGATGCGTCCATGCAATTCTCTTGCCCTTTGGCATCCCCAAAGTGGCATTAAAGTAAGCTTTCCAAATGTTTCTTTCCCTTTTGATGCCTCTATGCCCCTGTAATTGCCTTTGGCGGCGCCAAAGGGGATTTAAAATAAACCTTTAATTTGTCTTTTTATTTTTGGATGCCACCATGCAACTGTATTGGACTTTGGCACCCCCAAAGTGTATTTTAAGTAAACTTTTAATTAGGGTCTTTCCCTTTAGATGCCACTATGTCCCTGTAAAGGCCTTTGAAGACGCCAAAGGGGATTTAGATTAATCCTTCAATTTTCCTCTAAATTTTTGGATGTCTCCACGCAATTCTCTTGCCCTTTGGCATCACCAAAGTGGTACTAAAGTAAGCTTTCGAAATGTTTCTTTCCCTTTTGATGCCTCTATGCCCCTGTAATTGCCTTTGGCGGCGCCAAAGGGGATTTAAACTAAATCTTTAATTTGTCTTTTTGTTTTTGGATGCCACCATGCAAAGGTATTAGACTTTGGCACCCCAAAACGGTCTGTTAAGTAAACTTTTAATTTGTCTCTTTCCCTTCAGATGCCACTATTCCCCTGTAAAGGCCTTTGAAGACGCCAAAGGGGATTTAGATTAATCCTTCAATTTTTCTCTAAATTTTTGGATGCATCACCGCAATTCTCTTGACCTTTGGCATCCCCAAAGTGGCATTAAAGTAAGCTTTCCAAATGTTTCTTTCCCTTATGATGCCTCTATGCCCCTGTAATTGCCTTTGGCGGCGCCAAAGGGGATTTAAAATAAACCTTTAATTTGTCTTTTTAATTTTGGATGCCACCATGCAGCTGTATTGGACTTTGGCACCCCTAAACGGTCTTTTAAGTAAACTTTTAATTTAGTCTCTTTCCCTTCAGATGCCACTACTCCCCTGTAAAGGCCTTTGAAGACGCCAAAGGGGATTTAGATTAATCCTTCAATTTTCCTCTAAATTTTTGATGCCTCCACGCAATTCTCTTGCCCTTTGGCATCCCCAAAGTGGCATTAAAGTAAGCTTTCCAAATGTTTCTTTCCCTTTTGATGCCTCTATGCCCCTGTAATTGCCTTTGGCGGCGCCAAAGGGGATTTAAAATAAACCTTTAATTTGTCTTTTTATTTTTGGATGCCACCATGCAACTGTATTGGACTTTGGCACCCCAAAGGGTATTTTAAGTAAACTTTTAATTAGGGTCTTTCCCTTAGATGCCACTATTCCCCTGTAAAGGCCTTTGAAGACGCCAAAGGGGATTTAGATTAATCCTTCAATTTTCCTCTAAATTTTTGATGTCTCCACGCAATTCTCTTGCCCTTTGGCATCCCCAAAGTGGCATTAAAGTAAGCTTTCGAAATGTTTCTTTCCCTTTTGATGCCTCTATGCCCCTGTAATTGCCTTTGGCGGCGCCAAAGGGGATTTAAAATAAACCTTTAATTTGTCTTTTTATTTTTGGATGCCACCATGCAACTGTATTGGACTTTGGCACCCCAAACGGTATTTTAAGTAAACTTTTAATTAGGTCTTTCCCTTTAGATGCCACTATTCCCCTGTAAAGGCCTTTGAAGACGCCAAAGGGGATTTAGATTAATCCTTCAATTTTTCTCTAAATTTTTGATGCCTCACCGCAATTCTCTTGCCCTTTGGCATCACCAAAGTGGTACTAAAGTAAGCTTTCCAAATGTTTCTTTCCCTTTTGATGCCTCTATGCCCCTGTAATTGCCTTTGGCGGCGCCAAAGGGGATTTAAAATAAACCTTTAATTTGTCTTTTTATTTTTGGATGCCACCATGCAACTGTATTGGACTTTGGCACCCCCAAAGGGTATTTTAAGTAAACTTTTAATTAGGGTCTTTCCCTTTAGATGCCACTATTCCCCTGTAAAGGCCTTTGAAGACGCCAAAGGGGATTTAGATTAATCCTTCAATTTTCCTCTAAATTTTTGGATGCCTCCACGCAATTCTCTTGCCCTTTGGCATCCCCAAAGTGGCATTAAAGTAAGCTTTCGAAATGTTTCTTTCCCTTTTGATGCCTCTATGCCCCTGTAATTGCCTTTGGCGGCGCCAAAGGGGATTTAAACTAAATCTTTAATTTGTCTTTTTGTTTTTGGATGCCACCATGCAAAGGTATTGGACTTTGGCACCCCTAAACGGTCTGTTAAGTAAACTTTTAATTTGTCTCTTTCCCTTCAGATGCCACTATTCCCCTGTAAAGGCCTTTGAAGACGCCAAAGGGGATTTAGATTAATCCTTCAATTTTTCTCTAAATTTTTGGATGCATCACCGCAATTCTCTTGACCTTTGGCATCCCCAAAGTGGCATTAAAGTAAGCTTTCCAAATGTTTCTTTCCCTTATGATGCCTCTATGCCCCTGTAATTGCCTTTGGCGGCGCCAAAGGGGATTTAAAATAAACCTTTAATTTGTCTTTTTATTTTTGGATGCCACCATGCAACTGTATTGGACTTTGGCACCCCTAAACGGTCTTTTAAGTAAACTTTTAATTAGTCTCTTTCCCTTCAGATGCCACTATTCCCCTGTAAAGGCCTTTGAAGACGCCAAAGGGGATTTAGATTAATCCTTCAATTTTCCTCTAAATTTTTGGATGCCTCCACGCAATTCTCTTGCCCTTTGCATCCCCAAAGTGGCATTAAAGTAAGCTTTCGAAATGTTTCTTTCCCTTTTGATGCCTCTATGCCCCTGTAATTGCCTTTGGCGGCGCCAAAGGGGATTTAAAATAAACCTTTAATTTGTCTTTTTATTTTTGGATGCCACCATGCAACTGTATTGGACTTTGGCACCCCCAAAGGGTATTTTAAGTAAACTTTTAATTAGGGTCTTTCCCTTTAGATGCCACTATTCCCCTGTAAAGGCCTTTGAAGACGCCAAAGGGGATTTAGATTAATCCTTCAATTTTCCTCTAAATTTTTGATGTCTCCACGCAATTCTCTTGCCCTTTGGCATCCCCAAAGTGGTATTAAAGTAAGCTTTCGAAATGTTTCTTTCCCTTTTGATGCCTCTATGCCCCTGTAATTGCCTTTGGCGGCGCCAAAGGGGATTTAAAATAAATCTTTAATATGTCTTTTTATTTTTGGATGCCACCATGCAACTGTATTGGACTTTGGCACCCCAAAGGGTCTTTTAAGTAAACTTTTAATTAGGTTCTTTCCCTTCAGATGCCACTATTCCCCTGTAAAGGCCTTTGAAGACGCCAAAGGGGATTTAGATTAATCCTTCAATTTTTCTCTAAATTTTTGGATGCCTCACCGCAATTCTCTTGCCCTTTGGCATCCCCAAAGTGGCATTAAAGTAAGCTTTCAAATGTTTCTTTCCCTTTTGATGCCTCTATGCCCCTGTAATTGCCTTTGGCGGCGCCAAAGGGGATTTAAAATAAACCTTTAATTTGTCTTTTTATTTTTGGATGCCACCATGCAACTGTATTGGACTTTGGCACCCCAAAAGGTCTTTTAAGTAAAATTTTAATTAGGTCTTTCCCTTAGATGCCACTATTCCCCTGTAAAGGCCTTTGAAGACGCCAAAGGGGATTTAGATTAATCCTTCAATTTTCCTCTAAATTTTTGGATGCCTCCACGCAATTCTCTTGCCCTTTGGCATCCCCAAAGTGGCATTAAGTAAGCTTTCGAAATGTTTCTTTCCCTTTTGATGCCTCTATGCCCCTGTAATTGCCTTTGGCGGCGCCAAAGGGGATTTAAACTAAATCTTTAATTTGTCTTTTTATTTTTGGATGCCACCATGCAAAGGTATTGGACTTTGGCACCCCAAAACGGTCTTTTAAGTAAACTTTTAATTTGTCTCTTTCCCTTCAGATGCCACTATTCCCCTGTAAAGGCCTTTGAAGACGCCAAAGGGGATTTAGATTAATCCTTCAATTTTCTCTAAATTTTTGGATGCCTCACCGCAATTCTCTTGCCCTTTGGCATCCCCAAAGTGGCATTAAAGTAAGCTTTCCAAATGTTTCTTTCCCTTTTGATGCCTCTATGCCCCTGTAATTGCCTTTGGCGGCGCCAAAGGGGATTTAAAATAAACCTTTAATTTGTCTTTTTATTTTTGGATGCCACCATGCAACTGTATTGGACTTTGGCACCCCCAAAGGTCTTTTAAGTAAACTTTTAATTAGGTCTTTCCCTTCAGATGCCACTATTCCCCTGTAAAGGCCTTTGAAGACGCCAAAGGGGATTTAGATTAATCCTTCAATTTTCCTCTAAATTTTTGGATGCCTCCACGCAATTCTCTTGCCCTTTGGCATCCCCAAAGTGGTATTAAAGTAAGCTTTCGAAATGTTTCTTTCCCTTTTGATGCCTCTATGCCCCTGTAATTGCCTTTGGCGGCGCCAAAGGGGATTTAAACTAAATCTTTAATTTGTCTTTTTATTTTTGGATGCCACCATGCAAAGGTATTGGACTTTGGCACCCCTAAACGGTCTTTTAAGTAAACTTTTAATTTGTCTCTTTCCCTTCAGATGCCACTATTCCCCTGTAAAGGCCTTTGAAGACGCCAAAGGGGATTTAGATTAATCCTTCAATTTTCTCTAAATTTTTGGATGCCTCACCGCAATTCTCTTGCCCTTTGGCATCCCCAAAGTGGCATTAAAGTAAGCTTTCCAAATGTTTCTTTCCCTTTTGATGCCTCTATGCCCCTGTAATTGCCTTTGGCGGCGCCAAAGGGGATTTAAAATAAACCTTTAATTTGTCTTTTTATTTTTGGATGCCACCATGCAACTGTATTGGACTTTGGCACCCCCAAAGGGTATTTTAAGTAAACTTTTAATTAGGGTCTTTCCCTTTAGATGCCACTATTCCCCTGTAAAGGCCTTTGAAGACGCCAAAGGGGATTTAGATTAATCCTTCAATTTTCTCTAAATTTTTGATGCCTCACCGCAATTCTCTTGCCCTTTGGCATCCCCAAAGTGGTACTAAAGTAAGCTTTCGAAATGTTTCTTTCCCTTTTGATGCCTCTATGCCCCTGTAATTGCCTTTGGCGGCGCCAAAGGGGATTTAAAATAAACCTTTAATTTGTCTTTTTATTTTTGGATGCCACCATGCAACTGTATTGGACTTTGGCACCCCCAAAGGGTATTTTAAGTAAACTTTTAATTAGGGTCTTTCCCTTTAGATGCCACTATTCCCCTGTAAAGGCCTTTGAAGACGCCAAAGGGGATTTAGATTAATCCGTCAATTTTCTCTAAATTTTTGGATGCCTCACCGCAATTCTCTTGCCCTTTGGCATCCCCAAAGTGGTACTAAAGTAAGCTTTCGAAATGTTTCTTTCCCTTTTGATGCCTCTATGCCCCTGTAATTGCCTTTGGCGGCGCCAAAGGGGATTTAAACTAAATCTTTAATTTCTCTTTTTGTTTTTGGATGCCACCATGGAAAGGTATTAGACTTTGGCACCCCAAAACGGTCTGTTAAGTAAACTTTTAATTTGTGTCTTTCCCTTCAGATGCCACTATTCCCCTGTAAAGGCCTTTGAAGACGCCAAAGGGGATTTAGATTAATCCTTCAATTTTTCTCTAAATTTTTGGATGCCTCACCGCAATTCTCTTGACCTTTGGCATCCCCAAAGTGGCATTAAAGTAAGCTTTCCAAATGTTTCTTTCCCTTATGATGCCTCTATGCCCCTGTAATTGCCTTTGGCGGCGCCAAAGGGGATTTAAAATAAACCTTTAATTTGTCTTTTTAATTTTGGATGCCACCGTGCAGCTGTATTGGACTTTGGCACCCCTAAACTGTCTTTTAAGTAAACTTTTAATTTTTCTCTTTCCCTTCAGATGCCACTATTCCCCTGTAAAGGCCTTTGAAGACGCCAAAGGGGATTTAGATTAATCCTTCAATTTTCCTCTAAGTTTTGGATGCCTCCACGCAATTCTCTTGCACTTTCGCATCCCAAAGTGGCATTAAGTAAGCTTTGCAAATGTTTCTTTCCCTTATGATGCCTCTATGCCCCTGTAATTGCCTTTGGCGGCACCAAAGGGGATTTAAACTAAAGCTTTAATTTGTCTTTTTATTTTTGGATGCCACCATGCAAAGGTATTGGACTTTGGCACCCCTAAATGGTCTTTTAAGTAAACTTTTAATTTGTCTCTTTCCCTTCAGATGCCACTATTCCCTGTAAAGGCCTTTGAAGACGCCAAAGGGGAGTTAGATTAATCCTTCAATTTTCCTCTAAATTTTTCGAAGTGTCCATGCAATTCTCTTGCCTTTTGGCATCCCCAAAGTGGCATTAAAGTAAGCTTTCCAAATGTTTCTTTCCCTTTTGATGCCTCTATGCCCCTGTAATTGCCTTTGGCGGCGCCAAAGGGGATTTAAAATAAACCTTTAAAATGTCTTTTTATTTTTGGATGCCACCATGCAACTGTATTGGACTTTGGCACCCCCAAAGGGTATTTTAAGTAAACTTTTAATTAGGTTCTTTCCCTTTAGATGCCACTATTCCCCTGTAAAGGCCTTTGAAGACGCCAAAGGGGATTTAGATTAATCCTTCAATTTTTCTCTAAATTTTTGATGCCTCACCGCAATTCTCTTGCCCTTTGGCATCACCAAAGTGGTACTAAAGTAAGCTTTCGAAATGTTTCTTTCCCTTTTGATGCCTCTATGCCCCTGTAATTGCCTTTGGCGGCGCCAAAGGGGATTTAAAATAAACCTTTAAAATGTCTTTTTATTTTTGGATGCCACCATGCAACTGTATTGGACTTTGGCACCCCCAAAGGGTATTTTAAGTAAACTTTTAATTAGGGTCTTTCCCTTTAGATGCCACTATTCCCCTGTAAAGGCCTTTGAAGACGCCAAAGGGGATTTAGATTAATCCTTCAATTTTTCTCTAAATTTTTGGATGCCTCACCGCAATTCTCTTGCCCTTTGGCATCACCAAAGTGGTACTAAAGTAAGCTTTCGAAATGTTTCTTTCACTTTTGATGCCTCTATGCCCCTGTAATTGCCTTTGGCGGCGCCAAAGGGGATTTAAACTAAATCTTTAATTTGTCTTTTTATTTTTGGATGCCACCATGCAAAGGTATTGGACTTTGGCACCCCAAAACGGTCTTTTAAGTAAACTTTTAATTTGTGTCTTTCCCTTCAGATGCCACTATTCCCCTGTAAAGGCCTTTGAAGACGCCAAAGGGGATTTAGATTAATCCTTCAATTTTTCTCTAAATTTTTGGATGCCTCACCGCAATTCTCTTGACCTTTGGCATCCCCAAAGTGGCATTAAAGTAAGCTTTGCAAATGTTTTTTCCCTTTTGATGCCTCTATGCCCCTGTAATTGCCTTTGGCGGCGCCAAAGGGGATTTAAAATAAACCTTTAATTTGTCTTTTTACTTTTGGATGCCACCGTGCAGCTGTATTGGACTTTGGCACCCCTAAACGGTCTGTTAAGTAAACTTTTAATTTATCTCTTTCCCTTCAGATGCCACTACTCCCCTGTAAAGGCCTTTGAAGACGCCAAAGGGGATTTAGATTAATCCTTCAATTTTCCTCTAAGTTTTTGGATGCCTCCACGCAATTCTCTTGCACTTTGGCATCCCCAAAGTGGCATTAAGGTAAGCTTTGCAAATGTTTCTTTCCCTTTTGATGCCTCTATGCCCCTGTAATTGCCTTTGGCGGCGCCAAAGGGGATTTAAACTAAAGCTTTAATTTGTCTTTTTATTTTTGGATGCCACCATGCAAAGGTATTGGACTTTGGCACCCCTAAACGGTCTTTTAAGTAAACTTTTAATTTGTCTCTTTCCCTTCAGATGCCACTATTCCCCTGTAAAGGCCTTTGAAGACGCCAAAGGGGAGTTAGATTAATCCTTCAATTTTCCTCTAAATTTTTCGAAGTGCTCCATGCAATTCTCTTGCCCTTTGGCATCCCCAAAGTGGCATTAAAGTAAGCTTTCCAAATGTTTCTTTCCCTTTTGATGCCTCTATGCCCCTGTAATTGCCTTTGGCGGCGCCAAAGGGGATTTAAAATAAACCTTTAAAATGTCTTTTTATTTTTGGATGCCACCATGCAACTGTATTGGACTTTGGCACCCCCAAAGGGTATTTTAAGTAAACTTTTAATTAGGTCTTTCCCTTTAGATGCCACTATTCCCCTGTAAAGGCCTTTGAAGACGCCAAAGGGGATTTAGATTAATCCTTCAATTTTCCTCTAAATTTTTGATTGCCTCACCGCAATTCTCTTGCCCTTTGGCATCACCAAAGTGGTACTAAAGTAAGCTTTCGAAATGTTTCTTTCCCTTTTGATGCCTCTATGCCCCTGTAATTGCCTTTGGCGGCGCCAAAGGGGATTTAAAATAAACCTTTAAAATGTCTTTTTATTTTTGGATGCCACCATGCAACTGTATTGGACTTTGGCACCCCAAAGGGTATTTTAAGTAAACTTTTAATTAGGGTCTTTCCCTTTAGATGCCACTATTCCCCTGTAAAGGCCTTTGAAGACGCCAAAGGGGATTTAGATTAATCCTTCAATTTTTCTCTAAATTTTTGGATGCCTCACCGCAATTCTCTTGCCCTTTGGCATCACCAAAGTGGTACTAAAGTAAGCTTTCGAAATGTTTCTTTCACTTTTGATGCCTCTATGCCCCTGTAATTGCCTTTGGCGGCGCCAAAGGGGATTTAAAATAAACCTTTAATTTGTCTTTTTATTTTTGGATGCCACCATGCAGCTGTATTGGACTTTGGCACCCCAAACGGTCTTTTAAGTAAACTTTTAATTAGTGTCTTTCCCTTCAGATGCCACTATTCCCCTGTAAAGGCCTTTGAAGACGCCAAAGGGGATTTAGATTAATCCTTCAATTTTCTCTAAATTTTTGGATGCCTCACCGCAATTCTCTTGCCCTTTGGCATCCCCAAAGTGGACATTAAAGTAAGCTTTCGAAATGTTTCTTTCCCTTTTGATGCCTCTATGCCCCTGTAATTGCCTTTGGCGGCGCCAAAGGGGATTTAAACTAAACCTTTAATTTGTCTTTTTATTTTTGGATGCCACCATGCAAAGGTATTGGACTTTGGCACCCCTAAACGGTCTTTTAAGTAAACTTTTAATTTGTCTCTTTCCCTTCAGATGCCACTATTCCCCTGTAAAGGCCTTTGAAGACGCCAAAGGGGATTTAGATTAATCCTTCAATTTTCCTCTAAATTTTTGGATGCCTCCACGCAATTCTCTTGCCCTTTGGCATCCCCAAAGTGGCATTAAAGTAAGCTTTCAAATGTTTCTTTCCCTTTTGATGCCTCTATGCCCCTGTAATTGCCTTTGGCGGCGCCAAAGGGGATTTAAAATAAACCTTTAATTTGTCTTTTTATTTTTGGATGCCACCATGCAAAGGTATTGGACTTTGGCACCCCCAAAGGGTCTTTTAAGTAAACTTTTAATTAGGTCTTTCCCTTCAGATGCCACTATTCCCCTGTAAAGGCCTTTGAAGACGCCAAAGGGGATTTAGATTAATCCTTCAATTTTCCTCTAAATTTTTGGATGCTCCACGCAATTCTCTTGCCCTTTGGCATCCCCAAAGTGGCATTAAAGTAAGCTTTCCAAATGTTTCTTTCCCTTTTGATGCCTCTATGCCCCTGTAATTGCCTTTGGCGGCGCCAAAGGGGATTTAAAATAAACCTTTAATTTGTCTTTTTATTTTTGGATGCCACCATGCAACTGTATTGGACTTTGGCACCCCCAAACGGTCTTTTAAGTAAACTTTTAATTTGTCTCTTTCCCTTCAGATGCCACTATTCCCCTGTAAAGGCCTTTGAAGACGCCAAAGGGGATTTAGATTAATCCTTCAATTTTCTCTAAATTTTTCGATGCCTCACCGCAATTCTCTTGCCCTTTGGCATCCCCAAAGTGGCATTAAAGTAAGCTTTCCAAATGTTTCTTTCCCTTTTGATGCCTCTATGCCCCTGTAATTGCCTTTGGCGGCGCCAAAGGGGATTTAAAATAAACCTTTAATTGTCTTTTTATTTTTGGATGCCACCATGCAACTGTATTGGACTTTGGCACCCCCAAAGGGTATTTTAAGTAAACTTTTAATTAGGTCTTTCCCTTTAGATGCCACTATTCCCCTGTAAAGGCCTTTGAAGACGCCAAAGGGGATTTAGATTAATCCTTCAATTTTCTCTAAATTTTTGGATGCCTCACCGCAATTCTCTTGCCCTTTGGCATCCCCAAAGTGGTATTAAAGTAAGCTTTCGAAATGTTTCTTTCCCTTTTGATGCCTCTATGCCCCTGTAATTGCCTTTGGCGGCGCCAAAGGGGATTTAAAATAAACCTTTAATTTGTCTTTTTATTTTTGGATGCCACCATGCAACTGTATTGGACTTTGGCACCCCAAACGGTCTTTTAAGTAAACTTTTAATTTGTCTCTTTCCCTTCAGATGCCACTATTCCCCTGTAAAGGCCTTTGAAGACGCCAAAGGGGATTTAGATTAATCCTTCAATTTTTCTCTAAATTTTTGGATGCCTCACCGCAATTCTCTTGCCCTTTGGCATCCCCAAAGTGGCATTAAAGTAAGCTTTCCAAATGTTTCTTTCCCTTTTGATGCCTCTATGCCCCTGTAATTGCCTTTGGCGGCGCCAAAGGGGATTTAAAATAAACCTTTAATTTGTCTTTTTATTTTTGGATGCCACCATGCAACTGTATTGGACTTTGGCACCCCAAACGGTCTTTTAAGTAAACTTTTAATTAGGTCTTTCCCTTCAGATGCCACTATTCCCCTGTAAAGGCCTTTGAAGACGCCAAAGGGGATTTAGATTAATCCTTCAATTTTCCTCTAAATTTTTGGATGCCTCCACGCAATTCTCTTGCCCTTTGGCATCCCCAAAGTGGCATTAAAGTAAGCTTTGCAAATGTTTCTTTCCCTTTTGATGCCTCTATGCCCCTGTAATTGCCTTTGGCGGCGCCAAAGGGGATTTAAACTAAAGCTTTAATTTGTCTTTTTATTTTTGGATGCCACCATGCAAAGGTATTGGACTTTGGCACCCCTAAACGGTCTTTTAAGTAAACTTTTAATTTGTCTCTTTCCCTTCAGATGCCACTATTCCCCTGTAAAGGCCTTTGAAGACGCCAAAGGGGATTTAGATTAATCCTTCAATTTTCCTCTAAATTTTTCGGATGCTCCATGCAATTCTCTTGCCCTTTGGCATCCCCAAAGTGGCATTAAAGTAAGCTTTCCAAATGTTTCTTTCCCTTTTGATGCCTCTATGCCCCTGTAATTGCCTTTGGCGGCGCCAAAGGGGATTTAAAATAAACCTTTAATTTGTCTTTTTATTTTTGGATGCCACCATGCAACTGTATTGGACTTTGGCACCCCCAAAGGGTATTTTAAGTAAACTTTTAATTAGGTCTTTCCCTTTAGATGCCACTATTCCCCTGTAAAGGCCTTTGAAGACGCCAAAGGGGATTTAGATTAATCCTTCAATTTTCCTCTAAATTTTTGGATGCCTCCACGCAATTCTCTTGCCCTTTGGCATCCCCAAAGTGGTATTAAAGTAAGCTTTCGAAATGTTTCTTTCCCTTTTGATGCCTCTATGCCCCTGTAATTGCCTTTGGCGGCGCCAAAG
Source organism: Panulirus ornatus (assembly GCF_036320965.1). Lineage (NCBI taxonomy): Eukaryota > Metazoa > Arthropoda > Malacostraca > Decapoda > Palinuridae > Panulirus > Panulirus ornatus. Next base: position 12,849,753 of record NC_092284.1, read on the forward strand.
GGGATTTAAACTAAAGCTTTAATTTGTCTTTTTATTTTTGGATGCCACCATGCAAAGGTATTGGACTTTGGCACCCCTAAACGGTCTTTTAAGTAAACTTTTAATTTGTCTCTTTCCCTTCAGATGCCACTATTCCCCTGTAAAGGCCTTTGAAGACGCCAAAGGGGATTTAGATTAATCCTTCAATTTTCCTCTAAATTTTTCGATGCCTCACCGCATTCTCTTGCCTTTGGCATCACCAAAGTGGCATTAAAGTAAGCTTTCCAAATGTTCTTTCCCTTTTAATGCCTCTATGCCCCTGTAATTGCCTTTGGCGGCGCCAAAGGGGATTTAAAATAAACCTTTAATTGTCTTTTTATTTTTGGATGCCACCATGCAACTGTATTGGACTTTGGCACCCCCAAAGGGTATTTTAAGTAAACTTTTAATTAGGGTCTTTCCCTTTAGATGCCACTATTCCCCTGTAAAGGCCTTTGAAGACGCCAAAGGGGATTTAGATTAATCCTTCAATTTTTCTCTAAATTTTGGTGCCTCACCGCAATTCTCTTCCTTTAAGTATTTAAATTCTCTTTTCCTAGCCTGAATCTCGCGCAAAGGATTAATACTTTAATTCTTTTTTTTAGCCCCAGAGTATTGACTTGGCACCAAAGTTTAATAAACTTTTATGTTCTTTCTCTCCACTATTCCCTAAGCTTGAAGAGCAAAGATTAATAATCTTCTTTTTCTCAAGACTCGCAATTTCTGCTTTGACCAATGGCATTAAATATTTCAATTCTCCTTTTGCTTAGCCGAATTGCCTGCGCGCAAGGATAAATAACTTTAATTTTTTGATCACACAGTCTTGCACCCCAAAGTTTAATAATTAATTCTCCTAGAGCCCTACCTGAAAGGCTTTAAGACCCAAGGATTTAGATATCCTCAATTTCTCTAAATTGATGCTCAGCATTCCTTTGCATCCAAAGTGATAGTATCATGTTTTCCCTTGTCTCTCCATGCTGGCCCAAAGGATTAAAAACTTATTTTTATTTTATCCACATCATTTACTGGCACCAAGTTAATAACTTAATTTCTCCCTCTCACTATTCCTGTAACTAAGACGCAAAGATAGTACTTCAATTCTTATTTTGTGCTGCATCTCTCTTGGACCAAAGGATAAGTACTCCATTCTCCTTGATGCCTTGCCCTGTATTGCCTGCGCCAAGGATATAACTTTAATTTTTTTTTTTTGCATCCTGTAAAGTAATTTTATCATATCCTTTATCATTATTCCCCTGAAAGGCTTTGACCCAAGGTTTCATTAATCTTCATTTCTTAGACCGTCCTTGAAATTTTCTGCATAATCAATTCCCGATCTTTCTTTTTTCGGGATAGTTATTTTTTCTATCGGGGTGTTTTGTTCAGATTCTGAGTTGGCCCCTTTAGGATGGACATGTAAGCCATCCACTCCCCTAGGGGGTAGTGTAACGGAATTCCATGAAAAGAGAAACCTGTATGTGTTGGACCTTACGCCAGAGCAACGGATTCTTTCTCAGTCTCTTCCTAATCAGAAACGTCTTTGATGGTTAGGACTGTTGAAACGAAGGAAGCTGGTTAGTGTATTTTAAGTCGATGAAACGGTAGCGGAGCTACTTAAGTTGACGGTTCCATTTCAATTGGTCGATACCCGTTGCCATGATTGCGTGGGTCTCTACTGATCTAGATTCATGATATGTCAGAGGCGACATTGTGAAGGAATAAAACGAGGAGTTATCGCTGCTGGATCCTCACCAAAGCTTATTGCCATTGAAAAGATTTTTATTTATAGCGGTTTAAGAGTCAAGGGACCTTGGCTGTAACCTTGGTGGATGGTCTGCTATAGCTTGATCTTGGTGGAAGTTGGCAAACTCAAGTTTAAAAAAATGAATAATCTCTGGAACTTTGGCTTAGTTACGATTCTGCAAAGCTTATAATTGCTCACAGTATTTTGGAAGTTGACCCATCCAAATGGTTATTCAGTTATATGGTTGTTTGCCTTAATTAGCGTAGAGCTCAACATGGGATAATGACTTACCTTACTTTTTTATTTGCAGTATACAAACAATAAGGGACCAGCTTTTGAAGCTCCTTTTACTGGGAATGATCTAAATCATCTTGTTTACCCTAACGTTTCACAGATCAGAATTGTAAGGATATCATTGCTAGCGAGAGGCTTTTGTCCTTGCAGTTGCACAATTTG
>NC_092284.1:12852067-12860237 GCF_036320965.1 Panulirus ornatus
TTTTTAAACGATCGTGGGGGTTGGGAAAGGGGTGGCCGGGGGGCGGGTTTCTCTGGATCCAAGGTAGGCAAGGGTGGGGCTGGCAGGGTGCAGTTTGTCTACTGGATCGCGGTGGGGTAGGTACGGTCGGCTGGCCCATGGAGTGCCACTCGTCTACGGATCGCGGTGTGGAGGCAAATGGGCTGGCCATGGGGATAGCTTGTCTACTGGATCGCGTTGGGGAAGGCAAGTGTCGGCGGGCCCAGGGAGGGCGGGTTGTGTAGGGGTTTGTTTTGGGGGTGGGCAGGGTCGGCGGGCCCGGGGAGGGGGCGTTTCTACGGTCGTTTAGGTAGGAAAGGGGTTGGTTCCCGGGGGACGCAGCTTGTCTCCTGGATCCGGGGGTGAGGTAGGCTAGGGTCGGCGGCCAGGAGGGGCAGCTCGTCTCTGGATCGGGGTGGGGTAGGCAAGAGTGGCGGGGCCAGGGAGTGGCAGTTGTCACTGGATCGCTTTGAGGTAGGCAAGTGTCGGCTGGCCAGGGGCGGCAGTTGTTATGGATTTTTTGAGGTAGGCGGGGGCGCTGCCAGGGAGTGGCAGCTTGTCACTGATCGGTTAGGTAGAAAGTTGGTGGCGGGGAGCGCGCTTGTTCTGGATGGTTTTTGATGTAGGGTCGGCTCCCCCGGGAGGGCAGTTTGCTACTGGATCGGTTGGGTAGGCAGGGTCGCTGGCCAGGAGTGGCAGTTGCTACGGATCGCTTGAGTAGAAAGGGTCGGGCCAGGGACCAGGTTGTTACTGGATCGGGTGAGGTAGCAAGTCGCTGCCAGGGATGGCGCTGTCTATTGGATCGCGTTGAGGTAGGCAAGGTCGGCGGGCCCAGGAGCGGCAGCTTGTTCCGGGAAAAGGTAAGGTAGCTAGGGTCGGCTGGCCAGGGGGGCAGCTGTCTACTGATGGTGAGAAGGCTAGGGTCGCTGGCAGGGACGGCATTATCTCCCGATCCGGGGTAGGAAAGCAAGGCCCGGCTGGCAGGAGGGCAGCTGGCTACGGATCGCGGTGGGAGCGGGTCGCTGGCAAGGCTTGGCAGCTTTTTGATCGCGTTGAGGTAGGCGGTCGTTGGCCAGGGAGCGCAGCTTGTCTGTTTCGTTTGAGGAAAGGGAAAGTCGCTTCCGGGGAGGGGAAACTCGTCCTACTGGATCGGTTGGGGTTTAAGGCGGGGGTTCGGCTGCCAGGGAGCGGCGCTTTCTACTGGATCCGGGGTGGGTAGGCCAAGGGTCGGCGGGCCCAAAGGGAGTGCAGTTCGTCTATGGATCGCGTTGGGTAGGCAAGGTCGTTCCCAGGACGGCAGCTTTACGGGATCGGGGTGAGGTAGGCAGGTCGTTTGCCAGGAGCGCACTTGTACTGGAAATGTTGGGGTAGGACGGTGGCTCCGGGGAGTGGAATTGTCTACTGATCGTGTGAGGTAGGCAGGTCGGCTGCCAGGACGGCAGCTTGTCTACTGGATCGCGTGAGGTAGCAAGGTGTTCGGCTGGCAGGGAGGGCAGCTTGTCTCTGGATCGCGGTGAGGTAGGCTAGGTCGGCTGGCCAGGAGTGGCAGCTCGTCTACTGGATCGCGTTGAGGTAGGCTAGGTCAGCTGGCCAGGTGTGGCAGCTTGTCTACTGGATCGCTTGAGGTAGGCAATAGTCGGATGGCCAGGGAGCGGCAGCTTGCTACTGGATCGCGGTGAGGTAGGTCAGGGTCGCTGGCTAGAGCGGCAGCTTGTCTACTGGATGCTTTGAGTAGGCATAGTGGCTGGCCAGGAGTCGGCAGCTTGTCTACTGGTCGCGTGAGGTAGGCTAAGGTCGGCTGGCCATGGATGGCAGCTCGTCTACTGATCGCGTTGGGTAGCAAGGTCGGCTGGCCATGGAGGGCAGCTTGTTCTACTGAGATCGAGTTGAGGTAGGCTAGTTGTCGGCTGGCCAGGGAGGGCTGGCTTGTCTACTGATCGTGTTGAGGTAGGCTAGGGTTCGCTGGCCAGGGAGCGGCAGCTTAGTCTACTGGATCCGGTGAGGTAGGCTAGGTCGGCTGGCAGGTATGGCAGCTCGTCTACTGGAATCCGGTGTGGTAGGCAAGAGTCGGCTGGCCAGGGAGTGGCAGCTTGTCTACTGGATCGCGTTGTGGTAGGCAAGTGTCGGCTGGCCAGGAGCGGCAGCTTGTCTACTGGATCGCGTTGGGGTAGGCAAGGTCGCTGGCCAGGAGTGGCAGCTTGTGTATGGATCGCATTGATGTAGGCAGGGTCGGCTGGCTAGGGAGCGGCAGCTTGTCTACTGGATCGCGTGAGGTAGGCAAGGTCGGCTGGCCATGGAGGGCCAGCTCGTGTACTGGATTCGTGTGAGGTAGGCAAGAGGTCGGCTGGCCATGGAGTGGCAGCTTGTCTACTGGATCGTGTGAGGTAGGCTAAGGTCTGCTGCAGGGAGGGCAGGTTACTGGATCGCATTGATGTAGGCAAGGGTCGCTGGCCAGGAGCGGCAGCTTGTCTACTGGATCGTGTGAGGTAGGCTAAGGTCGCTGGCCAGGGAGTGGCAGGTTGTCTATTGGATCGCGTTGATGTAGGCAAGGTCGCTGGCCAGGGAGCGGCAGCTTGTCTCCTGGATCGCGGTGAGGTAGGCTAGGTCGGCTGGCCAGGGAGTGCCAGCTCGTCTATTGGATCGCGTGAGGTAGGCTAGGGTCAGCTGGCCAGGGAGCGGCAGCTTGTCTCCTGGATCACGGTGAGGTAGGCTACGGTCGGCTGGCCAGGAGTTGGCAGCTCGTCTACTGATCGCGTTGAGGTAGGCAGGTCGGCTGCCAAGGGTGGCAGCTCGTCTACTGGATCGAGTTGAGGTAGGCTATTGTCGGCTGGACAGAGAGCGGCAGCTTGCCTACTAGATCGCGGTGAGGTAGGCTAGAGTCAGCTGGCTAGGGAGCGGCAGCTTGTCTACTGGATCTCGGTAGGTAGGCTACGGTCGGCTGGCCATGGAGTGGCAGCTTGTCTACTGGATCTCGGTGTGGTAGGCAAGAGTCGGCTGGCAAGGAGTGGCAGCTTGTCTACTGGATCGCGTTGAGGTAGGCAAGTGTCGGCTGGCCAGCGAGCGGCAGCTTGTGCTACTGGATTGTGTTGAGGTAGGCTAGGGTCGCTGGCCAGGGAGTGGCAGCTTGTCTACTGGATCGTGTTGAGGTAGGCTAGGGTCGGCTGGCCAGGGAGTGGCAGGTTATCTACTGGATCGCATATAATGTAGGCAAGGGTCGGCTGGCTAGGAGCGGCAGCTTGTCTACTGGATCGCGGTGAGGTAGGCTACGGTCGCTGGCCATGGAGTGGCAGGTTATCTACTGGATCGCACTGAGGTAGGCAAGGGTCGGCTGCAAGGGAGTGGCAGCTTGTCTACTGGATCGCTTTGAGGTAGGCTAGGGTCGGCTGGCCAGGGAGTGGCAGCTCGTCTACTGGATCACTGTGAGGTAGGCAAGGGTCGCTAGCCAGGAGTGTCAGCTTCTCTACTGGATCGCGGTGAGGTAGGATAGTGTCGGCTAGTGTGTAGCAGCTCGTCTACTGTATCGAGTTGAGGTAGGCATGGGTCTGGTAGCCAGTGGAGCGGCAGCTTGTCTACTCGATCGCGTGTGGCAGGCAAGAGTCGGCTGTCCATGGAGTGGCAGCTTGTCTACTGGATCGCGTTGAGGTAGGCAAGTGTCGGCTTGCCAGGAGCGGCAGCTTGTGTACTGGAATGTGTTCAGGTAGGCTAGGGTCGGCTGGCCAGGTAGCGGCGGCTTGTCTGCTGGATCGCGTTGAGATAGGCAAGTGTCGGCTGGCCAGGGAGCGGCAGCTTGTGTACTAGATTGTGTTGAGGTAGGCTAGGGTCGGCTGGCCAGGGAGTGGCAAGTTGTCTACTGGATCGCGGTGAGGTAGGCTAGGGTCGGCTGGCCAGGGAGCGGCAGCTTGTCTACTGGATCGCTGTGAGGTAGGTTGGGTCGGCTGGCCAGAAAGTGGCAGCTTGTCTACTGGATCGCGGGTGAGGTAGGCTAGGTCGGCTGGCCAGGAAGCGGAAGCTTGTCTAGTGGATCGCTTTGAGGTAGGCAAGGATTGGTTGGCCAGGGAGCGGCAGCTTGTCTCCTGATCACGGTGAGGTAGGCTAGGGTCGGCTGCCAGGGAGTGGCAGCTCGTCTACGGATCGCATTGAGGTAGGCTAGGGTCGGCTGGCCAGTGTGTGGCAGCTCGTCTACTGGATCGAGTTGAGGTAGGCTATTGTCGGCTGGCCAGAGAGCGACAGCTTGCCTACTGGATCGCGGTGAGGTAGGCTAGAGTCAGCTGGCTAGGGAGCGGCAGCTTGTCTACTGGATCTCGGTGAGGTAGGCTACGGTCGGCTGGCCATGGGAGTGGAAGCTCGTCTACTGGATCGCGGTGTGGTAGGCAAGAGTAGGTGGCAATGTAGTGGCAGCTTTTCTACTGGATCGCGTTGAGGTAGGCAAAGTGTCGGTGGCCAGGGAGCGGCAGCTTGTGTACTGGATTGTGTTGAGGTAGGCTAAGGTCTGCTGGCCAGGGAGTGGCAGCTTGTCTACTGGATCGTGTTGAGGTAGGCTAAGGGTCGGTGGCCAGGGAGTGGCAGGTTATACTACTGGATCGCATTTATGTAGGCAAGGGTCGCTGGCTAGGGAGCGGCAGCTTGTCTACTGGATCGCGGTGCGGTAGGCTACGGTCGGCTGGCCATGGAGTGGCAGGTTATCTACTGGATCGCACTGAGGTAGACAAGGTTCGGCTGGCCAGGGAGTAGCAGCTTGTCTACTGGATCGCTTTGAGGTAGGCTAGGTCGCTGGCCAGGGAGTGGCAGCTCGTCTACTGGATCACTGTGATGTAGCAAGGGTCGGCTAGCCAGGGAGTGTCAGCTTCTCTACTGGATCGCGGATGGGTTAGGATAGTGTCGGCTGACCCGTGTGTAGCGCTCGTTACTGGATCGAGTTGAGGTAGGCATGGGTCAGGTAGCCAGTGAGCGGCAGCTTGTCTACTCGATCGCGGTGTGGCAGGCAAGAGTCGGCTGTCCATGAGTGGCAGCTTGTCTACTGAATCGCGTTGAGGTAGGCAATTGTCGGCTGCCAGGGAGCGGCAGCTTGTGTACTGATTGTGTTGAGGTAGGCTAGGGTCGGCTGGCCAGGGAGCGGCGGCTTGTCTGCTGGATCGCGTTGAGGTAGGCAAGTGTCGGCTGGCCAGGGAGCGGCAGCTTGTGTACTAGATTGTGTTGAGGTAGGCTAGGGTCGGCTGGCCAGGGAGTGGCAGGTTATCTACTGGATCGCATTGAGGTAGGCAAGGGTCGGCTGGCCAGGGAGTGGCAGCTTGTCTACTGGATCGCTTTGAGGTAGGCTAGGGTCGGCTGGCCAGGAAGGGCAGCTCGTCTACTGGATCACTGTGAGTAGGCAAGGGTCGGCTAGCCAGGGAGTTCAGCTTGTCTACTGGATCGCGGGAGGTAGCTAGGTCGGCTGCACAGGGAGTGGCAGCTCGTCTACTGGATCGCGTTGAGGTAGGCAGGGGTCGGCTGGCCAGTGAGCGGCACTTGTCTACTGGATCGCTGTTGAGGTATGCTAGTGTCGGCTGGCCAGAGAGTCGGCAGCTTGTCTACTGGATCGCTTTGAATAGGCAAGGGTCGGCTGGCAGGGAGCGGCAGCTTGTCTACTGGATCGTGTGAGGTAGGCTAGGTCGGCTGGCCAGGGAGTGCGCGTTTCTACTGATCGCTTGAGGTAGGCTAGGGTCGGCTGGCCAGGGAGTGCAGCTGTCTACTGGATCAGTTTGAGGTAGGCTAGGGTCGGCTGCCAGGGAGTGGCAGCTCGTCTACTGGATCGCGTGAGGTAGGCTAGGTCGGCTGGCAGGAGTGCAGCTTCGTCTACTGGATCGCGTGAGGTAGGCATAGGTCGCTGGCAGGATGGAGCAGCTCGTCTACTGGATCGGTGAGGTAGGCAAGGTCGGCTGCCAGTGAGCGGCAGCTTGTCTACTGGATCGCGGTGTGGTAGGCAAGAGTCGGCTGCCATGGAGTGCAGCTTGTCTACTGGATCGCGTTGAGGTAGGCAAGTGTCGCTGGCCAGGGAGCGGCAGCTTGTGTACTGGATTGTGTTGAGGTAGGCTAGGGTCGGCTGGCCAGGGAGTGGCAGCTTGTCTACTGGATCGCGTTTGAGGTAGGCAAGGTCGGCTGGCCAGGGAGCGGCAGCTTGTCTACTGGATCGGTTGAGATAGGCTAGGGTCGGCTGGCCAGGAGTGGCAGGTTATCTACTGGATCGCATTGAGGTAGGCAAGGGTCGGCTGGCCAGGGAGTGGCACTTGTCTACTGGATCGCTTTGAGGTAGGCTAGGGTCGGCTGGCCAGGAGTGGCAGCTCGTCTACTGGATCACTGTGAGGTAGGCAAGGGTCGGCTAGCCAGGGAGTGTCAGCTTCTCTACTGGATCGCGGTGAGGTAGGATAGGTCGGCTGTGACAGTGAGTGGCAGCTCTCTACTGGATCGCGTTGAGTAGCATGGTCGCTGGCTAGTGAGCGGCAATTGTCTACTGGATCGTGTGAGGTAGGCTAGGGTCGGTGCCAGTGAGCGGCAGCTTCTCTACTGGATCGCGGTGTGGTAGGCAAGAGTCGGCTGCCATGGAGTGGCAGCTTGTCTACTGGATCGCGTTGAGGTAGGCAAGTGTCGGCTGGCCAGGGACGGCAGCTTGTGTACTGGATTGCGTTGAGGTAGGTAGGGTCTGGCTAGCCAGGAGGGCAGCTGTCTACTGGATCGGGTTGAGGTAGGCAAGGTCGGCTGGCCAGGGAGCGGCAGCTTGTCTACTGGATCGGGGTTTGTGGTAGGCAAGGGTCCCCTGGCCAGGGAGTGGCATTCGTCTATGGATCGCTTGAGGTAGGCAAGGGTCGGCTGGCCAGGGAGCGGCAGCTTGTCTACTGGATCGCGTTTGAGGTAGGCTAGGTCGGCTGGCCAGGGAGTGGCAGCTCGTCTACTGGATCACTGTGAGGTAGGCAAGGGTCGGCTAGCCAGAGTGGTCAGCTTCTCTACTGATCGCGGTGAGGTAGTGATAGGGTCGGCTGGACAGTGAGTGGCAGCTCGTCTACTGGATCGCGTTGAGGTAGCCATGGGTCGGCTGCTAGTGAGCGGCAACTTGTCTACTGGATCGTGGTGAGGTAGGCTAGGGTCGGCTGGCCATGAGCGGCAGCTTCTCTACTGGATCGCGGTGTGGTAGCAAGAGTCGGCTGGCCATGGAGTGGCAGCTTGTCTACTGGATCGCGTTGAGGTAGGCAAGTGTCGGCTGGCCAGGGAGCGGCAGCTTGTGTACTGGATTGCGTTGAGGTAGGGTAGGGTCTGCTATCCAGGGAGTGGCAACTCGTCTACTGGATCGGGTTGAGGTAGGCAAGGGTCGGCTGGCCAGGGAGCGGCAGCTTGTCTACTGGATCGCGGTGTGGTAGGCAAGGGTCCCCTGGCCAGGGAGTGGCAGTTCGTCTAGTGGATCGCGTTGAGGTAGGCAAGTGTCGGCTGGCCAGGGAGCGGCAGCTTGTCTACTGGATCGCGGTGAGGTAGGCTAGGGTCGGCTGGCCAGGGAGCGGCAGCTTGTCTACTGGATCGCTGTGAGGTAGGCTTGGGTCGGCTGGCCAGGGAGTGGCAGCTTGTCTACTGGATCGCGGTGAGGTAGGCTAGGGTCGGCTGGTCAGGAAGCGGAAGCTTGTCTAGTGGATCGCTTTGAGGTAGGCAAGGATTGGTTGGCCGGGGAGCGGCAGCTTGTCTCCTGTATCACGTGAGGTAGGCTAGGGTCGGCTGGCCAGGGAGTGGCAGCTCGTCTACTGGATCGCGTGAGGTAGGCTAGGGTCGGCTGGCCAGGGTGTGGCAGCTCGTCTACTGGATCGAATTGAGGTAGGCTATTGTCGGCTGGCCAGAGAGCGGCAGCTTGCCTACTGGATCGCTGTGAGGTATGCTAGGGTCAGCTGGCTAGGGAGCGGCAGCTTATCTACTGGATCTCGGTGAGGTAGGCTACGGTCGGCTGGCCATGGAGTCGCAGCTCGTCTACTGGATCGCGTTGAGGTAGGCTAGGGTCGGCGGGCCAGGGTGGGGCAGCTCGTCTACTGGATCGAGTTGAGGTAGGCTATTGTCGGCTGGCCAGAGAGCGGCAGCTTGCCTACTGGATCGCGGTGAGGTAGGCTAGAGTCAGCTGGCTAGGGAGCGGCAGGTTGTCTAC
>NC_092284.1:12860337-12874226 GCF_036320965.1 Panulirus ornatus
GATCGCGTTTGAGGTAGGCAAGTTGTCGGCTGGGACAGGGAGAGCGGCAGCTGTGTGTATGGATTGTGTTGAGTTAGGCTAGGGTGGCTGGCCAGGGTGCGGCAGCTTGTGTACTGGATGGTGTTGAGGTAGGCTTGGGTCGGCTGGCCAGGGCAGAATGCAGCTCTGTCTACTGGATCGTGTTTTTGAGGTAGGCACGATTGGTTGGCCAGGGTGGAGCGGCAGCTTGTCTCCTGGATCACGGTTGAGGTAGGCTTGGGTCGGTGCCAGGTAGTGGCAGCTAGGTTAACTGGATCGCGAGTGAGGTAGGCTACGGTCGGACTTGGGCCATGGAGTGCCAGCTCGTCTACTGGACTCGCGGTTGTGTGGTAGGCAAGAGTCGGCTGGCCATGGAGTGGCAGCTTGTCTAAAAATACTGGATCACGGTGAGGTTAGGCTAGGGTCGGCTGGCCAGGGAATGGCAGATGTTCTCCTGGGATCACGGTGGAGGTAGGCTAAGGGTCGGCTGGTCATGGAGCTGCAGCTTGTCTACTGGATCCGGTGAGGTAGGCTTACGGTCGGCTGGCCATGGAGTGCCAGCTCTCTACTGGATCCGCGTTGTGGTAGGCAAGAGTCGGCTGGCCATGGAGTGCTGTTGTCTCTGGATCGCGTTGAGGTAGGCAGGTGTCGGCTGGCCAGGGAGCGGCAGCTTGTGTAATGGATTGGTGTTGAGGTAGGCAAGGGTCGGTCTGGCCAGGGAGCGGCAGCTTGTGTACTGGATTGTGTCTGAGGTAGGCTAGGGTCGGCTGGCCGAAGGGAGTGGAGCTTGTCTACTGGATCGTGTTGAGGTAGGCACGGATGGTGGCCAGGGAGCGGAAAGATTGTTATGCGATCGCTGGTGAAGTAGGCTAAGCTAAGGTCGACTGGCCAGGGAGTGGCAGCTCGTCTATTGCGATCGCGATTGTGGTAGGTAGGTAGGTGTCGGCTGGCAGGGAATGGCCAGCTTGTCTCCTGGATCACGGTGAGGTAGGCTAGGGTCGCTGGCCAGGGAGTGGCAGCTCGTCTACTGGATCGCGTTTTGAGGTAGGCTAGGGTCGGCTGGACAGGGTAGTTGCAGCCTCGTCTACTGGATCGCGTTGCTTGAGGTAGGCTAGGGTTCAGATGGCTAGAGAGCGCCAGCTTGTCTAACGGATTTTCGGTGAGGTAGGCTACGGTCGGCTGGCCATGGAGTGGCAGCTCGTCTACTGGATCGCGGTTGTGGTAGGCAAGAGTCGGCTGGCCAGGAGTGGCAGCTTGTCTACTGGATCGCGTTGAGGTAGGCAAGTCTCGGCTGGCCAGGGAGCGGCAGCTGTGTACTGGATTGCGTTGGTAGGCTAGGTCGGTCTGGCCAGGGAGTGGCAACTGTCTACTGGATCGGTTGAGGTAGGCAAGGGTCGGCTGGCCAGGGAGCGGCAGCTTGTCTACTGGATCGCGGTGTGGTAGGCAAGGGTCGGCTGGCCAGGGAGTGGCCAGTTCGTCTATGGATTGCGTTGAGGTAGGCAGTGTCGGCTGGCCAGGGAGTGGCAGCTTGTCTACTGGATCGGGTGAGGTAGGCTAGGGTCGGCTGGCCAGGGAGCGGCAGCTTGTCTACTGGATCGCTGTGAGGTAGGCTTGGGTCGGCTGGCCAGGGAGTGGCAGCTTGTCTACTGGATCGCGGTGAGGTAGGCTAGGGTCGGCTGGCCAGGAAGCGGCAAGCTTGTCTATGGATCGCTTTGAGGTAGGCAAGGTTGGTGGCCATGGAGCGGCAGCTTGTCTCTGGATCCGGTGAGGTAGAGGTCGGCTGGCAGGAGTGCAGCTTCTACTGGATCGGTTGAGTAGCTAGGTCGGCCAGGGGTGGCAGCGTCTACTGGATGTTGAGTAGCTATGTCGGCTGGCCAGAAGCGGCAGCTTGCCTGGATCGCGGTGAGGTAGGCTAGGTCACTGGCTAGGCGGCGCTTTTACTGGATCGCGGTGAGGTGCAGGTCGGTGGCCAGGAGGCAGCTGTCTATGGATCGCGGTGGGTAGCAAGGTCGCTGCCATGGGTGGCAGGTCTACTGGATCGCGTGAGTAGGCAAGTGTCGGCTGGCAGGAGGGCAGCTGTCTTGGATCGGTGAGGTAGGCTAGTCGCTGGCCAGGAGTGGCAGCTCGTTACTGGATCGGTGAGGTAGGCTATGTGGCTGGCAGGAGGGCAGCTTGCTATGGATCCGGTAGGTAGGCTAGGTGTGGCTGGAGCGCAGCTGTCTACTGGATCGGTGGTAGGCAGTCGCTGGCCATGAGGCAGTGTCTATGGATCGCGGTGTGTAGGCAAGAGTGCTGCAGGAGTGAGTTGTTACTGGATCGCGTTGAGTAGGCAGGTGGGCCGGAGCGCAGCTGTTACTGGATGTGTGAGGTAGCTAGGTCGGTGGCAGGAGGCAGTTTCTATGATCGCGTTGAGTAGGAGGTCGTGGCAGGAGGGAGTTTTACTGATGGAGTAGGCGGTCGCTGCCAGGGATGGCAGTTACTGGATCGGTTGAGGTAGGATGTAGGTGGCAGAGAGCGGCAGCTTGCTACTGGATCGCTTTGAGGTAGGCTAGGGTCGCTGGCCAGGGAGCGGCAGCTTGTCTACTGGATCTCGGTGAGGTAGGCTACGGTCGGTGGCCAGGGAGTGGCTTCGTCTACTGGTTCGCGTTGTGGTAGGCAAGGTCGGCTGGCCATGGAGTGGCAGTTGTCTACTGGATCACGTTGAGGTAGGCAGTGTCGGCTGGCCAGGGAGCGGCAGCTTGTGTACTGGATTGTGTTGAGGTAGGCTAGGGTCGGCTGGCCAGGGAGTCGGCGGCTTGTCTGGTGGATCGCGTTGAGGTAGGCAAGTGTCGGCTGGCCAGGGAGCGGCAGCTTGTCTACTAGATTGTGTTGAGATAGGCTAGGGTCGGCTGGCCAGGGAGTGGCAGGTTATCTACTGGATCGCATTGAGGTAGGCAAGGGTCGGCGTCCGGGAGTGGCAGCTTGTTTACTGATCGCTTTGAGGTAGGCTAGGGTCGGCTGGCCAGGGAGTGGCAGCTCGTCTACTGGATCACTGTGAGGTAGGCAAGGGTCGGCTAGCCAGGGAGTGTCAGCTTCTCTACTGGATCGCGGTGAGGTAGTCTAGGGTCGGCTGGACAGTGAGTGGCAGCTCGTCTACTGGATCGCGTTGAGGTAGCCATGGGTCGGCTGGCTAGTGGAGCGGCAACTTGTCTACTGGATCGTGGTGAGGTAGGCTAGGGTCGGCTGGCCATGGAGCGGCAGCTTCTCTACTGGATCGCGGTGTGGTAGGCAAGAGTCGGCTGGCCATGGAGTGGCAGCTTGTCTACTGGATCGCGTTGAGGTAGGCAAGTGTCGGCTGGCCAGGGAGCGGCAGCTTGTGTACTGGATTGCGTTGAGGTAGGGTAGGGTCTGCTATCCAGGGAGTGGCAACTCGTCTACTGGATCGGGTTGAGGTAGGCAAGGGTCGGCTGGCCAGGGAGCGGCAGCTTGTCTACTGGATCGCGGTGTGGTAGGCAAGGGTCCCCTGGCCAGGGAGTGGCAGTTCGTCTAGTGGATCGCGTTGAGGTAGGCAAGGGTCGGCTGGCCAGGGAGCGGCAGCTTGTCTACTGGATCGCGGTGAGGTAGGCTAGGGTCGGCTGGCCAGGGAGTGGCAGCTCGTCTACTGGATCACTGTGAGGTAGGCAAGGGTCGGCTAGCCAGAGTGTGTCAGCTTCTCTACTGGATCGCGGTGAGGTAGGATAGGGTCGGCTGGACAGTGAGTGGCAGCTCGTCTACTGGATCGCGTTGAGGTAGCCATGGGTCGGCTGGCTAGTGAGCGGCAACTTGTCTACTGGATCGTGGTGAGGTAGGCTAGGGTCGGCTGGCCATGGAGCGGCAGCTTCTCTACTGGATCGCGGTGTGGTAGGCAAGAGTCGGCTGGCCATGGAGTGGCAGCTTGTCTACTGGATCGCGTTGAGGTAGGCAAGTGTCGGCTGGCCAGGGAGCGGCAGCTTGTGTACTGGATTGCGTTGAGGTAGGGTAGGGTCTGCTATCCAGGGAGTGGCAACTCGTCTACTGGATCGGGTTGAGGTAGGCAAGGGTCGGCTGGCCAGGGAGCGGCAGCTTGTCTACTGGATCGCGGTGTGGTAGGCAAGGGTCCCCTGGCCAGGGAGTGGCAGTTCGTCTAGTGGATCGCGTTGAGGTAGGCAAGTGTCGGCTGGCCAGGGAGCGGCAGCTTGTCTACTGGATCGCGGTGAGGTAGGCTAGGGTCGGCTGGCCAGGGAGCGGCAGCTTGTCTACTGGATCGCTGTGAGGTAGGCTTGGGTCGGCTGGCCAGGGAGTGGCAGCTTGTCTACTGGATCGCGGTGAGGTAGGCTAGGGTCGGCTGGTCAGGAAGCGGAAGCTTGTCTAGTGGATCGCTTTGAGGTAGGCAAGGATTGGTTGGCCAGGGAGCGGCAGCTTGTCTCCTGTATCACGGTGAGGTAGGCTAGGGTCGGCTGGCCAGGGAGTGGCAGCTCGTCTACTGGATCGCGTGAGGTAGGCTAGGGTCGGCTGGCCAGGGTGTGGCAGCTCGTCTACTGGATCGAATTGAGGTAGGCTATTGTCGGCTGGCCAGAGAGCGGCAGCTTGCCTACTGGATCGCTGTGAGGTATGCTAGGGTCAGCTGGCTAGGGAGCGGCAGCTTGTCTACTGGATCTCGGTGAGGTAGGCTACGGTCGGCTGGCCATGGAGTCGCAGCTCGTCTACTGGATCGCGTTGAGGTAGGCTAGGGTCGGCTGGCCAGGGTGTGGCAGCTCGTCTACTGGATCGAGTTGAGGTAGGCTATTGTCGGCTGGCCAGAGAGCGGCAGCTTGCCTACTGGATCGCGGTGAGGTAGGCTAGAGTCAGCTGGCTAGGGAGCGGCAGCTTGTCTACTGGATCTCGGTGAGGTAGGCTACGGTCGGCTGGCCATGGAGTGGCAGCTCGTCTACTGGATCGCGGTGTGGTAGGCAAGAGTCGGCTGGCAATGGAGTGGCAGCTTGTCTACTGGATCGCGTTGAGGTAGGCAAGTGTCGGCTGGCCAGGGAGCGGCAGCTTGTGTACTGGATTGTGTTGAGGTAGGCTAAGGTCGGCTGGCCAGGGAGTGGCAGCTTGTCTACTGGATCGTGTTGAGGTAGGCTAGGGTCGGCTGGCCAGGGAGTGGCAGGTTATCTACTGGATCGCATTTATGTAGGCAAGGGTCGGCTGGCTAGGGAGCGGCAGCTTGTCTACTGGATCGCGGTGAGGTAGGCTACGGTCGGCTGGCCATGGAGTGGCAGGTTATCTACTGGATCGCACTGAGGTAGGCAAGGGTCGGCTGGCCAGGGAGTGGCAGCTTGTCTACTGGATCGCTTTGAGGTAGGCTAGGGTCGGCTGGCCAGGGAGTGGCAGCTCGTCTACTGGATCACTGTGAGGTAGGCAAGGGTCGGCTAGCCAGGGAGTGTCAGCTTCTCTACTGGATCGCGGTGAGGTAGGATAGTGTCGGCTGACCCGTGTGTAGCAGCTCGTCTACTGGATCGAGTTGAGGTAGGCATGGGTCTGGTAGCCAGTGAGCGGCAGCTTGTCTACTCGATCGCGGTGTGGCAGGCAAGAGTCGGCTGTCCATGGAGTGGCAGCTTGTCTACTGGATCGCGTTGAGGTAGGCAAGTGTCGGCTGGCCAGGGAGCGGCAGCTTGTGTACTGGATTGTGTTGAGGTAGGCTAGGGTCGGCTGGCCAGGGAGCGGCGGCTTGTCTGCTGGATCGCGTTGAGGTAGGCAAGTGTCGGCTGGCCAGGGAGCGGCAGCTTGTGTACTAGATTGTGTTGAGGTAGGCTAGGGTCGGCTGGCCAGGGAGTGGCAGGTTATCTACTGGATCGCATTGAGGTAGGCAAGGGTCGGCTGGCCAGGGAGTGGCAGCTTGTTTACTGGATCGCTTTGAGGTAGGCTAGGGTCGGCTGGCCAGGGAGTGGCAGCTCGTCTACTGGATCACTGTGAGGTAGGCAAGGGTCGGCTAGCCAGGGAGTGTCAGCTTCTCTACTGGATCGCGGTGAGGTAGTCTAGGGTCGGCTGGACAGGGAGTGGCAGCTCGTCTACTGGATCGCGTTGAGGTAGCCATGGGTCGGCTGGCTAGTGAGCGGCAACTTGTCTACTGGATCGTGGTGAGGTAGGCTAGGGTCGGCTGGCCATGGAGCGGCAGCTTCTCTACTGGATCGCGGTGAGGTAGGATAGGGTCGGCTGACCCGGGTGTAGCAGCTCGTCTACTGGATCGAGTTGAGGTAGGCTAGGGTCGGGTAGCCAGTGAGCGGCAGCTTGTCTACTGGATCGCGGTGAGGTAGGCTAGGGTCGGCTGTCCAGGGAACGGCAGGTTATCTACTGGATCGCGGTGAGGTAGGCTGGGGTTGGCTGGCAAGGGAGTGGCAGCTCGTTACTGGATCGCGTTGAGGTAGGCAAGGGTCGGCTGGCCAGGGAGCGGCAGCTTGTCTACTGGATCGCTTTCAGGTAGGCAAGGGTCGGCTGGTCAGGGAGCGGCAGCTTGTCTACTGGATCGCTTTAAGGTAGCAAGGATCGGTTGGCCAGGTAGCGGCAGCTTGTGTACTGGGTCGCGGTGAAGTAGGCTATGGTCGGCTGGCCATGGAGTGGCAGCACGTCTACTGGATCGCTTTGAGGTAGGCAAGTGTCGGCTGGCCAGGGAGCGGAAGCTTTTCTACTGGATCACGTTGAGGTATGCAAGGGTCGGCTGGCCAGGGAGCGGCAGCTTGTCTACTGGATCGCGGTGTGGTAGGCTAGGGTCGGCTGGCCAGGGAGCGGCAGCTCGTCTATTGGATCGCGTTGAGGTAGGCAAGTGTCGGTTAGCCAGGGAGTGGCAGCTTGACTACTGGATGCGTTGAGGTAGGCAAGGGTAGGCTGGCCAGAGAGCGGCAGCTTGTCTACTGGATCGCGGTGAGGTAGGCTAGGGTCGGCTGGCCAGGGAGCGGCAGCTTGGCTACTGGATCTTGGTGAGGTAGGCTAGGGTCGACTGGCCAGGGAGCGGCAGCTTGTCTACTGGATCATGTTGAGGCAGGCTACGGTCGGCCGGCCAGGGAGTGGCAGCTCGTCTACTGGGTCGCGTTGAGGTAGGCAAGGGTAGGCTGGCCAGGGAGCGGCAGCTTGTCTACTGGATCGCGGTGAGGTAGGCTAGGGTCGGCTGGCCAGGGAGCGGCAGCTTGTCTACTGGATCTCGGTGAGGTAGGCTAGGGTCGGCTGGCCAGGGAGCGGCAGCTTGTCTACTGGATATCGGTGAGGTAGGCTAGGGTCGACTGGCCAGGGAGCGGCAGCTTGTCTACTGGATCGCGGTGAGGTAGCCTACGGGGAATCGGAGAGATGAGAGGTTGGTGCTCAGCGGTGACGTGATCACACTTCTTGATAATGTTTTCTCCATACGGGGCATCGCACATGAATTTGCCCTGTCCTCAAACACTGTGGAGTGGAATAGAAGATGGGTGGAGAGCGGTAATATTAACGACTTAATGTAAGTTATAGTGTGTGTGAAAAGGAGTGGGACATGGCAGCAATGATGAAGGATGCATAGAGAATGAGATATCTGCATCAGAGTTTATTAACAGAGTTTATTAATTCGTCACAAGAGGCAGCCAAATGAAGGTCAAAGTATTATACTGCTATACATTTGAATAACAAGTCATACTGAGGACGTTGCATGACCTGGACGAGGTAAGTAAGTTTTTGTTGAAATCATAAGACATGTTTGACGCCATCGGTGAATCACTGAACGAAACCCAGGACGCAAGTGGGTGGAGCTGTTGCCGTATGGTTCATCGTCAGATCCTTATTATGCTTTACTTCTCGTGAAATTTATAGACGATACGAGTGAATAGTTATGTTATCTATACATTACGTAGAAGCTGTACATTTTTACATATGAGCATAAAGAATATACTTTGATTACGTGATTACATATCGAGATATTTTTTCATATACGTCTATTTAAAAGAAATTCTAAATGAGCTTTGTATGATCATTTTGATTAAGAAATAGATAATTTTATCTAATATTGAGCGTATATTATCAGAAAAGACGTCAACATGTTTGGTTGGTAGGGTGAAGTACATGGAGACACCGTGAGCGGGTGGGAGGGTGGGAGCCGCCGGCCTCAGACCTGAGTGTCAACACGCCTCTGGATTCCAACCCAAGTTTTCATCTCGACTTTTTTTACACGTTGTATTTATATATGTTGGTGACGTCACCTGATGTTCTAACGTCACTGTTCCATGATTAGGTCGGCCTGATGACGTCGATTTCAAAATGGTTTTGACGTCAGCACAGAAATGTTAGGAAGATTTGATCATATATTTCTTACAGTTCACTCATTGTTAATGTTTCCTCCTGTGCTGCGTTACATAGGCTGAGTTTATCATCATCTTTTAGACCAGTGGATTTCACTCACGTGTACGTATTTCATATATTTCGTGGTATAAGGTTTATATTAAGTCTATAGTATCCTATAACGTGTTATAAGATGGGATCTTATATGATGATAATTCTTCTTTGTTAACAATACTGCCACTATTCATGACCCCTTGATATGCCTTACCATATAGTAACCTGTTGCCTCTTATTGAACCTACAGTATGTCTTCAACTGTACCTGTAGGTTATGTTTCGCTGTAACTAATGGTCATCTTCTGCTGTACCTAACCTTCGTATTCTGCTGTACCTACAGGTCGTCTTCTACTGTACCTGCAGGTCGTCGTCTTCTATACCTACAGGTCTTCTTCTGCTGTACCTACAGGTCGTCTGCTTCTGTACCTCCAGGTTGTCTGCTGCTGTACCTCCAGGTTGTGTTCTGCTGTACCTCCAGGATGTCTTCTGTTCCACCTCCAGGTTGTCCTCTGATGTACCTTCAGATTGTCTTCTGCTGTACCTTCAAGCTGTTTGCTTCACCTCCAGGTTTGTGTCTGCTGCACCTTCAGGATGTCTTCTGCTGTACTTCTAGGTTGTCTTCTGCTGCACTACCAGGCTGTCCTCTGCCGTACCTCTAGGTTCTCCTCTGCTGCACCTTCAGGTCCTTTGCTGAACCTCCAGTCTGTCTCCTGCACTTCCAGGTTGTCTTCTTTTGAACCTCCAAGTTGTCCTCTGCTGTACATTCAAGTTGCTTTCTGCTGTACCTCCAGTTAGTCTGCTCCACCTCCAGCTTGTCTTCTGATGTACCTTCAGGTTGTCTTCTGCTGTACCTTCAAGCTGTTTGCTTCACCTCCAGGTTTTTCTTCTGCCGTACCTCCAGGTTGTCTTTTACTGTACCTCGAGGCTGTCTTCTGCTGCACCTCCAGATTGTCTTCTGCTGTACTTCTAGGTTATCCTCCGCTCCACCTTCAGGTTGTCTTCAGCAACACTTAAGGTTTTCTTCTCCTGTACCTTCAGATTGTCTTCTGATGCACCTCCAGGTTGTCCTCTGCTTCACCTTCAGGTTGTCTTCTGCTCCATCTTCAGATTGTCTTCAGCTGTACCTCCAGGTTATCCTCTGCTCCACCTTCAGGGTATCTTCTGCTGCACTTACAAGTTGTATACTGCTGTACCTCTAGGTTGTCTTCTGCTGTACCTTCAAGCTGTTTGCTTCACCTCCAGGTTTGTGTCTGCTGCACCTCCAGGATGTCTTCTGCTGTACTTCTAGGTTGTCTGCTGCTGTACCTCAAGGTTGTCTGCTGCTGCACCTTCAAGTCTTTTCCTGTACCTCCAGATTGTCTGCTACACCTTCAGGTTGTCTTCTGCTCCATCTTCAGGTTGTCTTTTCTGAATCTTCAGGTTGTTTTCTGCTGTACCTCGGGGTTCTCTTCTGCTGTACCTTCAAGCTGTTTGATTCACCTTCAGGTTGTCTTCTGCTCTACATTCAAGCTGTTTGCTTCACCACTAGGTTTTTTCTGCAGCACCTCCACGTTGTCTTCTGCTGCACCTACAGGTTGTCTTCTGCTGTACTTCCAGGTTGTCTACTGCTATACCTCCAGGTTGTCATCTGCTGTACCTCTAGGTTGTCTTCTCCCGCATCTCCAGGCTGTCTTCTGCTGTACCACCGGGTTGACTTCTTCTGTACTTCCAGGTTGTCCTCTGCTGTACCTCCAGGTTCTCTTCTGCTGCACTTTCAGGTCTTTTGCTGAACCTCCAGTCTGTCTCCTGCACTTCCAGGTTGTCTTATGTTGAACCTCCAAGTTGTCCTTTGTTGTACATTAAAGTTGTTTTCTGCTGCACCTCAAGGTTGTCTTCTGCTGTACCTTCAAGTTGTCATCTGCTGCACCTTCAGGTTGTCTTCTGGTGCATCTTCAGGTTGCCTTCTGCTGCACCTTCACATTGTCTTCTGCTGTACTTCCAGGTTTTCTTCTCCTTTACCTCCAGGTTGTCTTCTGATGCACCTCCAGGTTGTCTTCGGCTGTAACTCCAGGTTATCCTCTGCTCCACATTCAAGTTATCTTCTGCTGCACTTACAGGTTGTATACTGCTGTACCACTGGGTTGTCTGGTGCTCTATCTTCAAGCTGTTTGCTTCACCTCCAGGTTTGTTTCTGCTGCACCTCCAGGCTGTCTTCTTCTGTACTTCCAGGGTGTCCTCTGCTGCACCTTCAGGTCTTTAACTTATCCTCCAGTCTGTCTCCTGCACTTCCAGGTTGTCTTCTGTTGAACCTCCAAGTTGTACTTTGCTATACATTCAAGTTGTTTTCTGCTGTACTTCCAGTTAGTCTGCTCCACCTCCAGCTTGTCTTCTGCTGTACCTTCAGGTTGTCTTCTTCTCTACCTCTAGGTTGACATCTACTCCACCTCCAGGTTGTCTTGTGCTCCATCTTCAGGTTGTCTTCTGCTGTACTTCCAGATTGTCTGCTGCTGTACCTCCAGGTTGTCCTCTGCTCCACCTTCAGGTTGTCTTCTGCTACACTTACAGGTTTATACTGCTGTACCTCCAGCTTTTCTTCTCTTGTACCTCCAGATTGTCTTCTGATACACCTCCAGGTTGTCTTCTGCTGTAACACCAGGTTTTCATCTGCTCCACACTCAGGTTATCTTCTGCTGCACTTACAGGTTGTATGCTGCTGTACCTCCAGGTTATCTTCTGCTGTACATCCAGGTTGTGCTTTGCTGTTCCCCCATGTTGTCTTCTCCTGTACCTCCAGATTGTCTTCTGATGCTCCTCCAGATTGTCTTCTGCTGTACCTCCAGTTATCTTCTGCTGTACCTCCAGGTTGTGCTCTGCTGCTCCTCCAGGTTGTCTTTTACTGTACCTCAAGGCTGTCTTCTGCTGTACCTTCACGCTGTTTGATTCACCTTCAAGTTGTCGTCTGCTGTACCTTCAAGCTGTTTGATTCACCTTCTGGTTTTTTTCAGCTGCACCTCCAGGTTTTCTTCTGCTGCACCTACACGTTGTCTGCTGCTGTACCTCCATGTTGTCATCTGCTGTACTTCTAGGTTGTCTACTGCTGCATCTCCAGGTTGTCTTCTGCTGCATCTCCAGGTTGTCTTCTGATGTACTTCCAGGCTATCCTATGCTGTACCTCCAGGTTCTCCTCTGCTGCACCTTCAGGTCTTTTGCAGAAAACTCCAGTCTGCCTCCTGCACTTCCAGGTTGTCTTCTTTTGAACCTCCAAGTTGTCCTCTGCTGTACATTCATGTTATTTTCAGCTGTACCTACAGGCTATTTTTTCCTATACCTCCAGGTTGTCTTGTGCTCCATCTTTAGGTTGTCTTCTGCTGTACCACCAGGTTTTCTTCTGTACCTCCAGGTTTTCTTCTCCTGTACCTCCAGGTTGTCTTCTGATGCACCTCCAGGTTTTCTTCTGCTGTAACTCCAGGTTATCCTCTGCTTCACATTCAGGTTATCTTCTGCTGCACTTACAGGTTGTATACTTCTGTACCTCCAGGTTATACTTTGCTGTACCACCATGTTGTGCCCTGCTGTTCCTCCAGGTTGTCTTCTACTGTACCTCCAGGTTGTTTTCTGCTGCATCTACAGGTTTTCTTCTCCTGTACTTCCATGTTGTCTGCTGCTGTATCTCCAGGTTGTTTTCTGCTGCATCTACAGGATTTCTTCTCCTGTACTTCCATGTTGTCTGCTACTGTACCTCCATGTTGTTTTCTGCTGTAC
Source organism: Panulirus ornatus (assembly GCF_036320965.1). Lineage (NCBI taxonomy): Eukaryota > Metazoa > Arthropoda > Malacostraca > Decapoda > Palinuridae > Panulirus > Panulirus ornatus. The sequence continues at coordinate 12,872,427 of NC_092284.1, forward strand.
TTCCAGGTTATTTTCTGCTATATTTTTGGTTGTGCTCTGCTGTTCCTCCAGGTTGTCTTTTACTCTACCTCAAGGTTATCTTCTGCTGTACCTTCAAGCTGTTTGATTCACCTTCTGGTTGTCTTCTGGTGTACCTCTAGGTTGTCTTCTGCTGTACCTCCAGGTTATCTTCTGCGGTACCTTCAAGCTGTTTGCTTCACATCCAAGTTTTTTTTTTCTGCTGCATTTCCAGGTTGTCTTCTGCTTCACCTCCAGGTTGTCTTCTGATGCATATACAGGTTGCCTTCTGCTGTACCTCCAGGTTGTCTTCTGCTGTACCTCCAGGTTGTCTTCTGCTGTACCTCCAGGTTGTCTTCTGCTGTACCTCCAGGTTGTCTTCTGCTGTACCTCCAGGTTGTCTTCTGCTGTACCTCCAGGTTGTCTTCTGCTGTACCTCCAGGTTGTCTTCTGCTGTACCTCTCAGTTGTCTTCTGCTGTACCTCCAGGTTGTCATCTGCTGTACCTCTAGGTTGTCTTCTCCTGCATCTCCAGGCTGTCTTCTGCTGTACCACCGGGTTGACTTCTTCTGTACTTCCAGGTTGTCCTCTGCTGTACCTCCAGGTTCTCTTCTGCTGCACTCTCAGGTCTTTTCCTGAACCTCCAGTCTGTCTCCTGCACTTCCAGGTTGTCTTATGTTGAACCTCCAAGTTGTCCTTTGTTGTACATTAAAGTTGTTTTCTGTTGTACCTGCAGTTTGTCTGCTGCACCTCCAGGTTGTCTTCTCCTACACCTTCAGGTTGTCTTCTGCTGTATTCCAGATTGTCTGCTGCTGTACCTCCAGGTTGTCCTCTGCTCCACCTTCAGGTTGTCTTCTGCTACACTTACAGGTTTTATACTGCTGTACCTCCAGCTTTCTTCTCCTGTACCTCCAGGTTGTCTTCTGATACAGCTCCAGGCTGTCTTCTGGTGTAATTCCAGGTTTTCTTCTGCTCCACACTCAGGTTATCATTTGCTCCACTTACAGGTTGTATGCTGCTGTACCTCCAGGTTATCTTCAGCTGGGCATCCAGGTTGTGCTCTGCTGTAACTCCATGTTGTCTTCCGCTGTACCTCGGGGTTATCTTATGCTGTACCTCCAGGTTGTGCTCTGCTGTTCCTCCAGGTTGTCTTTTACTGTACCTCATGGATGTCTTCTGCTGTACCTCCAGATTGTCTTCTGCTGTACCTCTAGGTTATCTTCTGCTGTACCTTCAAACTATTTGCTTCACATCCAGTTTTTTTCCTGCTGCACCTCCAGGTTGTCTTCTGCTGCACCTACACGTTGTCTGCTGCTGTACCTCCAGGTTGTCAACTGCTTCACCTACAGGTTGTCTTCTGCTGTACTTCCACCTTGTCTGCTGCTGTATCTCCTGGTTGTCTTCTGCTCCATCTTCAGGTTGTCTTCTTGTGAATCTCCAGGTTGTCTTCTGCTGTACCTCGAGGTTGTCGTCCGCTGTACCTTCAAGCTATTTCCTTCACCTCCAGGTTTTTTTTCTGCTGCACCTCCAGATTGTCTTCTGGTACACCTACTGGTTGTCTTCTGCTACAACTACTGGTTGTTTTCTGCTGTACTTCCAGGTTGTCTGCTGCTGTTCCTCCAGGTTGTCTTCTGCTGCACCTTCGAGCTGTTTGATTCACTTTCAGGTTGTCTTCTGCTGTACCTTCAAGCTGTTTGCCTTACCTTCAGTTTTTTTTTTGCTTCACCTCCAGGTCGTCTTCTGCTGCACCTACAGGTTGTCTTCTGCTGTGCCTCCAAGTTGTCTTCTGTTGTACCTCCAGGAT